>NW_025956250.1:0-41113 GCF_023159225.1 Perognathus longimembris pacificus | reverse complement strand
AGCTACTGCTTTTCTTAATCTCAGTGGAGATATTTACTGATAAACAGCTACCTACGCAGCATGTTCATGTCGTTCCTAAATGAGCTTTTTTCTCTGTTTCCTCACCACCACAATCCAGATTCTTTTGGGGAGTTACCAGTACAGTATCCATACCAGGAAGTACTTAATTTATTAAGCTACTGCTTTTCTTAATCTCAGTGGAGATATTTACTGATAAACAGCTACGTATGCAGCATGTTCATGTCGTTCTTAAATGAGCTTTTATCTCTCTCCCCTCACCACAAATCAGATTCTTGTGAGTAGTTTCCCAGTACAATATCCTTTCCCCTGTGTAATTACCTTAACAAGCTCCAGCTGTTTTTATTCTCAGAAGGTTTACTCCCTGATATACAGCTGCCTAACCCCTTCGTAAGTGCAGGTCCTAAATGAGATTTTTTCTCTGTTCCCTCACCACAATCCAGATTCTTTTGGGGAGTTACCAGTACAGTAACCATACCAGGAAGTACTTAATTTATTAAGCTACTGCTTTTCTTAATCTCAGTGGAGATATTTACTGATAAACAGCTACCTACGCAGCATGTTCATGTCGTTCCTAAATGAGCTTTTATCTTTCTCCCCTCACCCCAAATCAGAATCTTCTGAGGAGTTCCCAGTATATTATCCTTTCCCCTGTGTAATTACCTTAACAACTCCAGCTGTTTTGATTCTCAGAAGGTTTACTCCCTGATATACAGCTGCCTACCCCCTTCGTAAGTGCAGGTCCTAAATGAGCTTTTTTCTCTGTTCCCTCACCACAATCCAGATTCTTTTGGGGAGTTACCAGTACAGTAAACCATACCAGGAAGTACTTAATTTATTAAGCTACTGCTTTTCTTAATCTCAGTGGAGATATTTACTGATAAACAGCTACCTACCCAGCATGTTCATGTCGTTCCTAAATGAGCTTTTATCTCTCTCCCCCTCACCACAAATCAGATTCTTCTGAGGAATTCCCAGTACATTATCCTTTCCCCCTGTGTAATTACCTTAACAAGCTCCAGCTGTTTTTATTCTCAGAAGGTTTACTCCCTGATATACAACTGCCTACCCGCTTCGTAAGTGCAGGTCCTAAATGAGCTTTTTTATCTGTTCCCTCACCACAATACAGATTCTTTTGGGGAGTTACCAGTACCGTATCCATACCAGGAAGTACTTAATTTATTAAGCTACTGCTTTTCTTAATCTCAGTGGAGATATTTACTGATAAACAGCTACCTACGCAGCATGTTCATGTCGTTCCTAAATGAGCTTTTATCTCTCTCCCCCTCACCACAAATCAGATTCTTCTGAGGAGTTCCCAGTACATTATCCTTTCCCCTGTGTAATTACCTTAACAAGCTCCAGCTGTTTTTATTCTCAGAAGGTTTACTCCATGAAAAAAAACTGCCTACCTCCTTCGTAAGTGCAGGTCCTAAATGAGCTTTTTTCTCTGTTCCCTCACCACAATCCAGATTCTTTTGGGGAGTTACCAGTACAGTAACCATACCCAGGAAGTACTTAATTTATTAAGCTACTGCTTTTCTTAAATCTCAGTGGAGATATTTACTGATAAACAGCGACGTACGCAGCATGTTCTTGTCGTTCCTAAATGAGCTTTTATCTCTCTCCCCTCACCACAAATCAGATTCTTCTGAGGAGTTCCCAGTACATTATCCCTTTCCCCTGTGTAATTACCTTAACAAGCTCCAGCTGTTTTTATTCTCAGAAGGTTTACTCCCTGATATACAACTTCCTACCCCCTTCGTAAGTGCAGGTCCTAAATGAGCTTTTTTCTCTGTTCCCTCACCACAATCCAGATTCTTTTGGGGAGTTACCAGTACAGTATCCATACAAGGAAGTACTTAATTTATTAAGCTACTGCTTTTCTTAATCTCAGTGGAGATATTTACTGATAAACATCTATCTACGCAGCATGTTCATGTCGTTCCTAAATGAGCTTTTATCTCTCTCCCCTCACCACAAATCAGATTCTTCTGAGGAGTTCCCAGTACATTATCCTTTCCCCTGTGTAATTACCTTAACAAGCTCCAGCTGTTTTTATTCTCAGAAGGTTTACTCCCTGATATACAGCTGCCTACGCCATTCATAAGTGCAGATCCTAAATGAGCTTTTTTCTCTGTTCCCTCAACACAATCCAGATTCTTTTGGGGAGTTACCAGTACAGTAACCATACCAGGAAGTACTTAATTTATTAAGCTACTGCTTTTCTTAATCTCAGTGGAGATATTTACTGGTAAACAGCTACCTACGCAGCGTGTTCATGTCGTTCCTAAATGAGCTTTTATCTCTCTCCCCTCACTACAAATCAGATACTTCTGAGGAGTTCCCAGTACATTATCCTTTCCCCTGTGTAATTACCTTAACAGGCTCCAGCTATTTTTATTCTCAGAAGGTTTACTCCCTGATATACAGCTGCCTACCCCCTTCGTAAGTGCAGGTCCTAAATGAGCTTTTTTCTCTGTTCCCTCACCACAATCCAGATTCTTTTGGGGAGTTACCAGTACAGTAACCATACCAGGAAGTACTTAATTTATTAAGCTACTGCTTTTCTTAATCTCAGTGGAGATATTTACTGATAAACTGCTACCTACGGAGCATGTTCATGTCGTTCCTAAATGAGCTTTTATCTCTTTCCCCTCACCACAAATCAGATTCTTCTGAGGAGTTCCCACTACATTATCCTTTCCCCTGTGTAATTACCTTAACAAGCTCCAGCTGTTTTTATTCTCAGACGGTTTACTCCCTGATATACAGCTGCCTACCCCCTTCGTAAGTGCAGGTCTTAAATGAGCTTTTTTCTCTGTTCCCTCACCACAATCCAGATTCTTTTGGGGAGTTACCAGTACAGTAACCATACCAGGAAGTACTTAATTTATTAAGCTACTGCTTTTCTTAATCTCAGTGGAGATATTTACTGATAAACAGCTACCTACGCAGCATGTTCATGTCGTTCCTAAATGAGCTTTTATCTCTCTCCCCTCATCACAAATCAGATTCTTCTGAGGAGTTCCCAGTACATTATCCTTTCCCCTGTGTAATTACCTTAACAAGCTCAGGCTGTTTTTATTCTCAGAAGGTTTACTCCCTGATATACAGCTGCCTACCCCCTTCGTAAGTGCAGGTCCTAAATGAGCTTTTTTCTCTATTCCCTCACCACAATCCAGATTCTTTTGGGGAGTTGCCAGTACAGTAACCATACCCGGAAGTACTTAATTTATTAAGCTACTGCTTTTCTTAATCTCAGTGGAGATATTTACTGATAAACAGCTACGTATGCAGCATGTTCATCTCGTTCTTAAATGATCTTTTATCTCTCTCCCCCTCACCACAAATCAGATTCTTCTGAGGAGTTCCCAGTACATTATCCTTTCCCCTGTGTAATTACCTTAACAAGCTCCAGCTGTTTTTATTCTCAGAAGGTTTACTCCCTGATATACAGCTGCCTACCAACTTCGTAAGTGCAGGTCCTAAATGAGCTTTTTTCTCTGTTCCCTCACCACAATCCAGATTCTTTTGGGGAGTTACCAGTACAGTAACCATACCAGTAAGTACTTAATTTATTAAGCTACTGCTTTTCTTAATCTCAGTGGAGATATTTACTGATAAACAGCTACGTACGCAGCATGTTCATGTCTTTCCTAAATGAGCTTTTTTCTCTGTTCCCTCACCACAATCCAGATTCTTTTTGGGGAGTTACCAGTAGAGGATCCATACCAGGAAGTACTTAATTTATTTAGCTACTGCTTTTCTTAATCTCAGTGGAGATATTTACTGATAAACAGCTACGTATGCAGCATGTTCATGTCGTTCCTAAATGAGCTTTTATCTCTCTCCCCTCACCACAAATCAGATTCTTCTGAGGAGTTCCCAGTACATTATCCTTTCCCCTGTGTAATTACCTTAACAAACTCCAGCTGTTTTTATTCTTAGAAGGTTTACTCCCTTATATGCAGCTGCCTACCCCCTTCCTAAGTGCAGGTCCTAAATGAGCTTTTTTCTCTGTTCCCTCACCACAATCCAGATTCTTTTGGGGAGTTACCACTACAGTAACCATACCAGGAAGTACTTAATTTATTAAGCTACTGCTTTTCTTAATCTCAGTGGAGATATTTACTGATAAACAGGTACCTACGCAGCATGTTCATGTCGTTCCTAAATGATCTTTTTTCTCTGTTTCCTCACCACAATCCAGATTCTTTTGGGGAGTTACCAGTACAGTATCCATACCAGGAAGTACTTAATTTATTAAGCTACTGCTTTTCTTAATCTCAGTGGAGATATTTACTGATAAACAGCTACCTACACAGCATGTTCATGTCGTTCATAAATGAGCTTTTATCTCTCTCCCCTCATCACAAATCAGATTCTTCTGAGGAGTTCCCAGTACATTATCCTTTCCCCTGTGTAATTACCTTAACAAGCTCCAGCTGTTTTTATTCTCAGAAGGTTTACTCCCTGATATACAGCTGTCTACCCCCTTTTAAGTGCAGGGCCTAAATGAGCTTTTTTCTCTGTTCCCTCACCACAATCCAGATTCTTTTGGGGAGTTCCCAGTACAGTAACCATACCAGGAAGTACTTAATTTATTAAGCTACTGCTTTTCTTAATCTCAGTGAAGATATTTTCTGATAAACAGCTACCTAGGCAGCATGTTCATGTCGTTCCTAAATGAGCTTTTATCTCTCTCCCCTCACCACAAATCAGATTCTTCTGAGCTGGTCCCAGTACATTATCCTTTCCCCTGTGTAATTACCTTAACAAGCTCCAGCTGTTTTTATTCTCAGAATGTTTACTGATATACAGCTACCTACGCAGCATGTTCATGTCATTCCTAAATGAGCTTTTTTCTCTGTTCCCTCACCACAATCAGATTCTTTTGGGGAGTTACCAGTACAGTAACCATCCCCAGGAAGTACTTAATTTATTTAGCTACTGCTTTTCTTAATCTTAGTGGAGATATTTAGTGATAAACAGCTACCTACGCAGCATGATCATGTTGTTCCTAAATGAGCTTTTTTCTCTGTTCCCTCACCACAATCCATATTCTTTTGGGTAGTTACCAGTACAGTACCATACCAGGAAGTACTTAATTTATTTAAGCTACTGCTTTTCTTAATCTCAGTGGAGATATTTATTGATAAACAGCTATGTATGCAGCATGTTCATGTAGTTCCTAAATGAGCTTTTATCTCTCTCCACTCACCACAAATCAGATTCTTCTGAGGAGTTCCCAGTACATTATCCTTTCCCCTGTGTAATTACCTTAACAAGCTCCAGCTGTTTTTATTCTCAGAATGTTTACTCCCTGATATACAGCTGCCTACCCCCTTCGTAAGTGCAGGTCCTAAATGAGCTTTTTTCTCTGTTCCCTCACCACAATCCAGATTCTTTTGGGGAGTTACCAGTACAGTAAGCATACCAGGAAGTACTTAATTTATTAAGCTACTGCTTTTCTTAATCTCAGTGGAGATATTTAGTGATAAACAGCTACCTACGCAGCATGATTATGTTGTTCCTAAATGAGCTTTTTTCTCTGTTACCTCACCACAATCCATATTCTTTTGGGTAGTTACCAGTACAGTATCCATACCAGGAAGTACTTAATTTATTAAGCTACTGCTTTTCTTAATCTCAGTGGAGATATTTATTGATAAACAGCTATGTATGCAGCATGTTCATGTAGTTCCTAAATGAGCTTTTATCTCTCTCCACTCACCACAAATCAGATTCTTCTGAGGAGTTCCCAGTACATTATCCTTTCCCCTGTGTAATTACCTTAACAAGCTCCAGCTGTTTTTATTCTCAGAAGGTTTACTCCCCTATATACAGCTGCCTACCCCCTTAGTAAGCGCAGGTCCTAAATGAGCTTTTTTCTCTGTTCCCTCACCACAATCCAGATTCTTTTGGGGAGTTACCAGTACAGTAATCATACCAGGAATTACTTAATTTATTAAGCTACTGCTTTTCTTAATCTCAGTGGAGATATTTACTGATAAACAGCTACCTACGCAGCATGTTCATGTCGTTCCTAAATGAGCTTTTTATCTCTCTCCTCTCACCACAAATCAGATTCTTCTGAGGAGTTCCCAGTACATTATCCTTTCCCCTGTGTAATTACCTTAACAAGCTCCAGCTGTTTTTATTCTCAGAAGGTTTACTCCCTGATATACAGCTGCCTACCCCCTTCGTAAGTGCAGGTACTAAATGAGCTTTTTTCTCTGTTCCCTCACCAAAATCCAGATTGTTTTGGGGAGTTACCAGTACAGTAACCATACCAGGAAGTACTCTAAGTTATTAAGCTACTGCTTTTCTTAATCTCAGTGGAGATATTTACTGATAAACAGCTACCTACGCAGCACGTTCATGTCGTTCCTAAATGAGCTTTTATGTCTCTCCCCTCACCACAAATCAGATTCTTCTGAGGAGTTCCCAGTACATTATCCTTTCCCCTGTGTAATTACCTTAACAATCTCCAGCTGTTTTTATTCTCAGAAGGTTTACTCCCTGATATACAGCTGCCTACCCCCTTCGTAAGTGCCGGTCCTAAATGAGCTTTTTTCTCTGTTCCCTCAACACAATCCAGATTCTTATGGGGAGTTACCAGTACAGTATCCATACCTGGAAGTACTTAATTTATTAAGCTACTGCTTTTCTTAATCTCAGTGGAGATATTTACTGATAAACAGCTACCTATGCAGCATGTTCATGTCGTTCCTAAATGAGCTTTTATCTCTCTCCCCTCACCACAAATCAGATTCTTCTGAGGAGTTCCCAGTACATTATCCTTTCCCCTGTGTATTTACTTTAACAAGCTCCAGCTGTTTTAATTCTCAGAATCGATACTCGCTGATATACAGCTGCCTACCCCCTTCGTAAGTGCAGGTCCTAAATGAGCTTTTTTCTCTGTTCCCTCACCACAATCCAGATTCTTTTGGGGAGTTACCAGTACAGAAACCATACCAGGAAGTACTTAATTTATTAAGCTACTGCTTTTTTAATCTCAGTGGAGATATTTACTGATAAACAGCTACTTATGCAGCATGTTCATGTCGTTCCTAAATGAGCTTTTATCTCTCTCCCCTCACCACAAATCAGATTCTTCTGAGGAGTTCCCAGTACATTATCCTTTCCCCTGTGTAATTACCTTAACAAGCTACAGCTGTTTTTATTCTCAGAAGGTTTACTCCCTGATATACAGCTGCCTACCCCCCTTCGTAAGTGCAGGTCCTAAATGAGCTTTTTTCTCTGTTCCCTCACCACAATCGAGATTCTTTTGGGGAGTTACCAGTACAGTAACCATACCAGGAAGTACTTAATTTATTAAGCTACTGCTTTTCTTAATCTCAGTGGAGATATTTACTGATAAACAGCTACCTATGCAGCATGTTCTGTCGTTCCTAAATGAGCTTTTTTCTCTGTTCCCTCACCACAATCCAGATTTTTTTTGGGAGTTACCAGTACAGTATCCATACCAGGAAGTACTTAATTTATTAAGCTTCTGCTTTTCTTAATCTCAGTGGAGATATTTTCTGATAAACAGCTACTTATGCAGCATGTTCATGTCTTTCCTAAATGAGCTTTTATCTCTCTCCCCTCACCACAAATCAGATTCTTCTGAGGAGTTCCCAGTACATTATGCTTTCCCCTGTGTAATTACCTTAACAAGCTTCAGCTGTTTTTATTCTCAGAAGCGATTCTCCCTGATATACAGTTGTCTACCCCCTTCGTAATTGCAGGTCTCAAATGAGCTTTTTTCTCTGTTCCCTCACCACAATCCAGATTCTTTTGGGGAGTTACCAGTACAGGAACCATACCAGGAAGTACTTAATTTATTAAGCTAATGCTTTTCTTAATCTCATTGGAGACATTTACTGATAAACAGCTACCTACGCAGCATGTTCATGTCGTTCTTAAATGAGCTTTTATCTCTCTCCCCTCATCACAAATCAGATTCTTCTGAGGAGTTCCCAGTACAGTATCCTTTCCCCTGTGTAATTACGTTAACAAGCTCCAGCTGTTTTTATTCTCAGAATGTTTACTCCCTGATATACAGCTGCCTACCCCCTTCGTAAGTGCAGGTCCTAAATGAGCTTTTTTCTCTGTTCCCTCACCACAATCCAGATTCTTTTGGGGAGTTACCAGTACAGTAACCATACAAGGAAGTACTTAATTTATTAAGCTACTGCTTTTCTTAATTTCAGTGGATTTATTTACTGATAAACAGCTACCTACGCAGCATGTTCATGTCGTTCCTAAATGAGCTTTTATCTCTCTCCCCTCACCACAAATCAGATTCTTCTGAGCTGGTCCCAGTACATTATCCTTTCCCCTGTGTAATTACCTTAACAAGCTCCAGCTGTTTTTATTCTCAGAATGTTTACTCCCTGATATACAGCTGCCTACCCCCTTCGTAAGTGCAGGTCCTAAATGAGCTTTTTTCTCTGTTCCCTCACCACAATCCAGATTCTTTTGGGGAGTTACCAGTACAGTAACCATACCAGGAAGTACTTAATTTATTAAGCTACTGCTTTTCTTAATCTCAGTGGAGATATTTACTGATAAACAGCTACCTACGCAGCATGTTCATGTCGTTCCTAAATGAGCTTTTATCTCTCTCCCCTCACCACGAATCAGATTCTTCTGAGGAGTTCCCAGTACTTTATCCTTTCCCGTGTGTAATTACCATAACAAGCTCCAGCTGTTTTTATTCTCAGAAGGTTTACTCCCTGATATACAGCTGCCTACCCCCTTCGTAAGGGCAGGTCCTAAATGAGGTTTTTCCCTGTTCCCTCACCACAATTCAGATTCTTTTGGGGAGTTACCACTACAAGAGCCATACCAGGAAGTACGTAATTTATTAAGCTCCTGCTTTTCTTAATCTCAGCGGAGATATTTACTGATAAACAGCCACCTAAGCAGCATGTTCATGTCATTCCTAAATGAGCTTTTATCTCTCTCCCCTCACCACAAATCAGATTCTTCTGAGGAGTTCCCAGTACTTTATCCTTTCCCGTGTGTAATTACCTTAACAAGATCCAGCTGTTTTTATTCTCAGAAGGTTTACTCCCTGATATACAGCTGCCTACCGCCTTCGTAAGTGCAGGCCCTAAATGAGCTTTTTTCTCTGTTCCCTCACCACAATCCAGATTCTTTTGGGGAGTTACCAGTACAGTAACCATACCAGGAAGTACTTAATTTATTAAGCTACTGCTTTTCTTAATCTCAGTGGAGATATTTAGTTATAAACAGCTACCTACGCAGCATGTTCATGTTGTTCCTAAATGAGCGTTTTTCTCTGTTCCCTCACCACAATCCAGATTCTTTTGGGGAGTTACCAGTACAGTAACCATACCAGGAAGTACTTAATTTATTAAGCTACTGCTTTTCTTAATCTCAGTGGAGATATTTACTGATAAACATCTACGTATGCAGCATGTTCATGTCATTCCTAAATGAGCTTTTATCTCTCTCCCCTCACCACAAATCAGATTCTTCTTAGGAGTTCCCAGTACATTATCCTTTCCCCTGTGTTATTACCTTAACAAGTTCCAGCTGTTTTTATTGTCAGAATCGATACTCCCTGATATAAAGCTGCCTACCCCCTTCGTAAGTGCAGCTCATATTTGAGCTTTTTTCTGTTCCCTCACCACAATCCAGATTATTTGGGGAGTTACCAGTACAGTAACCATACCAGGAAGTACTTAGTTTATTAATCTACTGCTTTTCTTAATCTCAGTGGAGATATTTACTGATAAACAGCTACCTACGCAGCATGTTCATGTCGTTCTTAAATGAGCTTTTATCTCTCTCCCTTCACCACAAATCAGATTCTTCTGAGGAGTTCCCAGTACATTATCCTTTCCCCTGTTAATTACCTTAACAGGCTCCAGTTGTTTTTATTCTCAGATGGTTTACTCCCTGATATACAGCTGTCTACCCCTTCGTAAGTGCCTGTCCTAAATGAGGTTTTTTCTCTGTTCCCTCACCACAATCCAGATTCTTTTGGGGAGTTACCAGTACAGTATCCATACCATGAAGTACTTAATTTATTAAGCTAATGCTTTTCTTAATCTCAGTGGAGATATTTAGTGATAAACAGCTACGTATGCAGCATGTTCATGTCGTTCCTAAATGAGCTTTTATCTCTCTCCCCTCACCACAAATCAGATTCTTCTGAGGAGTTCCCAGTACATTATCCTTTCCCCTGTGTAATTACCTTAACAAGCTCCAGCTGTTTTTATTCTCAGAAGGTTTACTCCCTGATATACAGCTGCCTACCCCCTTTGTAAGTGCAGGTCCTAAATGAGCTTTTTTCTCTGTTCCCTCACCACAATCCGGATTCTTTTGGGGAGTTACGAGTACAGTAACCATACCAGGAAGTACTTAATTTATTAAGGTACTGCGTTTCTTAATCTCAGTGGAGATATTTACTGATATACAGCTACCTACCCAGCATGTTCATATCGTTCCTAAATGAGCTTTTATCTCTCTCCCCTCACCACAAATCAGATTCTTCTGAGGAGTTCCCAGTACATTATCCTTTCCCCTGTGTAATTACCTTAACAAGCTCCAGCTGTTTTTATTCTCAGAAGGTTTACTCCCTGATATACAGCTGCCTACCCCCTTTGTAAGTGCAGGTCCTAAATGAGCTTTTTTCTCTGTTCCCTCACCCAATCCAGATTCTTTTGGGGAGTTACCAGTACAGTAACCATACCAGGAAGTACTTAATTTATTAAGCTACTGCTTTTCTTAATCTTAGTGGAGATATTTACTGATAAACAGCTACCTACGCAGCATGTTCATGTCGTTCCTAAATGAGCTTTTTTCTCTGTTCCTTCACCACAATCCAGATTCTTTTGGGGAGTTGCGAGTACAGTATCCATACTAGGAAATACTTAATTTATTAAGCTACGGCTTTTCTTAATCTCAGTGGAGATATTTACTGATAAACAGCTACCTACGTAGCATGTTCATGTCGTTCCTAAATGAGCTTTTATCTCTCTCCCCTCACCACAAATCAGATTCTTCTGAGGAGCTCCCAGTACCTAATCCTTTCCCCTGTGTAATTACCTTAACAAGCTCCAGCTGTTTTTATTCTCAGAGGGTTTACTCCCTGATATACTGCTGCCTACCCCCTTCGTAAGTGCAGGTCCTAAATGAGCTTTTTTCTCTGTTCCCTCACCACAATCCAGATTCTTTTGGGGAGTTACCAGTACAGTAACCCTACCAGGAAGTACTTAATTTATTAAGCTACTGCTTTTCTTAATCTCAGTGTAGATATTTACTGATAAACAGCTACCTATGCAGCATGTACATGTCCTTCCTAAATGAGCTTTTATCTCTCTACCCTCACCACAAATCAGATTCTTCTGAGGAGTTCCCAGTACTTTATCCTTTCCCCTGTGTAATTACATTAACAAGCTCCAGCTGTTTTTATTCTCAGAAGGTTTACTCCCTGATATACAGCTGCCTACCCCCTTCGTACGTGCAGGTCCTAAATGAGCTTTTTTCTCTGTTCCCTCACCACGATGCAGAATCATTTGGCGAGTTACCAGTACAGTAACCATACCAGGAAGTACTTAATTTATTAAGCTACTGCTCTTCTTAATCTCAGTGGATATATTTACTGATAAACAGCTACCTTCGCAGCATGCTCATGTCGTTCCTAAATGAGCTTTTATCTCTCTCCCCTCATCACAGTTCAGATTCTTCTGAGGAGTTCCCAGTACATTATCCTTTCCCCTGTTTAATTACCTTAACAAGCTCCAGCTGTTTTTATTCTCAGTAGGTTTACTCCCTGATATACAGCTGCCTACCCCCTTCGTAAGTGCAGGTCCTAAATGAGCTTTTTCCTCTGTTCCCTCACCACAATCCAGATTCTTTTGGGCAGTTACCAGTACAGTAACCATACCAGGAAGTACTTAATTTATTAAGGTACTGCTTTCCTTAATCTCAGTGGATATATTTACTGATAAACAGCTACCTACGCAGCATGTTCATGTCGTTCCTAAATGAGCTTTTATCTCTCTCCCCTCACCACAAAATAGGTTCTTCTGAGGAGTTCCCAGTACATTATCCTTTCCCCTGTGTAATTACCTTAACAAGCTCCAGCTGTTTTTCTTCTCAGAAGGTTTACTCTCTGATATACAGCTGCCTACCCTCTTGGAAAGTGCAGGTCCTAAATGAGCTTTTTTCTCTGTTCCCTCACCACAATCCAGATTCTTTTGGGGAGTTACTAGTACAGTATCCATACCAGGAAGTACTTAATTTATTAAGCTACTGGTTTTCTTAATCTCAGTGGAGATATTTACTGATAAACAGCTACCTACGCAGCATGTTCATGTCGTTCCTAAATGAGCTTTTATCTCTCTCCCCTCACCACAGATCAGATCCTTCTGTGGAGTTCCCAGTACATTATCCTTTCCCCTGTGTAATTACCTTAACAAGCTCCAGCTGTTTTTATTCTCAGAAGGCTTACTCCCTGATATACAGCTGCCTACCCCCTTCGTAAGTGCAGGTCCTAAATGAGCTTTTTCCTCTGTTCCCTCACCACAATCCAGATTCTTTTGGGCAGTTACCAGTACAGTAACCATACCAGGAAGTACTTAATTTATTAAGCTACTGCTTTCCTTAATCTCAGTGGATATATTTACTGATAAACAGCTACCTACGCAGCATGTTCATGTCGTTCCTAAATGAGCTTTTATCTCTCACCCCTCACCACAAATCAGATTCTTCTGAGGAGTTCCCAGTACATTATCCTTTCCCCTGTGTAATTACCTTAACAAGCTCCAGCTGTTTTTATTCTCAGAAGGTTTACTCCCTGATATACAGCTGCCTACCCCCTTCGTAAGTTCAGGTCCTAAATGAGCTTTTTTCTCTGTTCCCTCACCACAATCCAGATTCTTTTGGGGGGTTACCAGTACAGTAACCATACCAGGAAGTACTTAATTTATTAAGCTACTGCTTTTCTTAATCTCAGTGGAGATATTTACTGATAAACAGCTACGTATGCAGCATGTTCATGTCGTTCCTAAATGAGCTTTTATCTCTCTCCCCTCATCACAAATCAGATTCTTCTGAGGAGTTCACAGTACAATATCCTTTCCGCTGTGTAATTACCTTAACAAGCTCCAGCTGTTTTTATTTTCAGAAGGTTTACTCCCAGATATACAACTGCCTACCACCTTCGTAAGTGCAGGTCTTAATGAGCTTTTTTCTCTGTTCCCTCACCACAATCCAGATTCTTTTGGGGAGTTACCAGTACAGTATCCATTCCAGGAAGTACTTAATTTATTAAGCTACTGCTTTTCTTAATCTCAGTGGAGATATTTACTGATAAACAGCTACCTACGCATCATGTTCATGTCGTTCCTAAATGAGCTATTATCTCTCTCCCGTCCCCACAAATCAGATTCCTCTGAGGAGTTCCCAGTACATTATCCTTTCCCCTGTGTAATTACTTTAACAAGCTCCAGCTGTTTTTATTCTCAGAATGTTTACTCCCTGATATACAGCTGCCTACCCCCTTCGTAAGTGCAGGTCCTAAATGAGCTTTTTTCTCTGTTCCCTCACCACAATCCAGATTATTTTGGGGAGTTACCAGTACAGTAACCATACCAGGAAGAACTTAATTTATTAAGCTACTGATTTTCTTAATCTCAGTGGATTTATTTACTGATAAACAGCTACCTAGGCAGCATGTTCATATCGTTCCTAAATGAGCTTTTATCTCTCTCCCCTCACCACAAATCAGATTCTTCTGAGGAGTTCCCAGTACATTATCCTTTCCCCTGTGTAATTACCTTAACAAGCTCCAGCTGTTTTTATTCTCAGAAGGTTTACTCCCTGATATACAGATGCCTACCCCCTTCGTAAGTGCAGGTCCTAAATGAGCTTTTTTCTCTGTTCCCTCACCACAATCCAGATTCTTTTGGGGAGTTAACAGTACAGTAACCATACCAGGAAGTACTTAATTTATTAAGCTACTGCTTTTCTTAATCTCAGTGGAGATATTTACTGATAAACAGCTACCTACACAGCATGTTCATGTCGTTCCTAAATGAGCTTTTATCTCTCTCCCCTCACCACAAATCAGATTCTTCTGAGGAGTTCCCAGTACATTATCCTTTCCCCTGTGTAATTACCTTAACAAGCTTCAGGTGTATTTATTCTCAGAAGCGATACTCCCTGATATACAGCTGCCTGCCCCCTTCGTAAGTGCAGGTCCTAAATGAGCTTTTTTGTCTGTTCCCTCACCACAATCCAGATTCTTTTGGGGAGTTTCCAGTACAGTAACCGTACCAGGAAGTACTTAATTTATTAAGCTACTGCTTTTCTTAATCTCAGTGGAGATATTTACTGATAAACAGCTACCTATGCAGCATGTTCATGTCGTTCCTAAATGAGCTTTTATCTCTCTCCCCTCACCACAAATCAGATTCTTCTGAGGAGTTCCCAGTACATTATCCTTTCCCCTGTGTAATTGCCTTAACAAGTTCCAGCTGTTTTTATTCTCAGAAGGTTTACTCCCTGATATACAGCTGCCTACCCCCTTCGTAAGTGCAGGTCCTAAATGAGCTTTTTTCTCTGTTCCCTCACCACAATCCAGATTCTTTGGGGAGTTACCAGTACAGTATCCATACCAGGAAGTACTTAATTTATTAAGGTACTGCTTTTCTTAATCTCAGGGGAGATATTTTCTGATAAACAGCTACGTATGCTGCATGTTCATGTCGTTCCTAAATGAGCTTTTATCTCTCTCCCCTCACCACAAATCAGATTCTTCTGAGTAGTTCCCAGTACATTATCCTTTCCCCTGTGTAATTACCTTAACAAGCTCCAGCTGTTTTTATTCTCAGAAGGTTTACTCCCTGATATACAGCTGCCTACCCCCTTAGTAAGTGCATGTCCTAAATGAACTTTTTTCTCTGTTCCCTCACCACAATCCAGATTCTTTTGGGGAGTTACCAGTACAGTAACCATATCAGGAAGTACTTAATTTATTAAGCTACTGCTTTTCTTAATCTCAGTGGAGATATTTACTGATAAACAGCTGCCTAAGCAGCATGTTCATGTCGTTCCTAAATGAGCTTTTATCTCTCTCCCCTCACCACAAATCAGATTCTTCTGAGGAGTTCCCAGTACATTATCCTTTCCTCTGTGTAATTACCTTAACAAGCTCCAGGTGTTTTTATTTTCAGAAGGTTTACTCCCTGATAAACAGCTTCCTACCCCCTTCGTAAGTGCATGTCCTAAATGAGCTTATTTCTCTGTTCCCCACCAAAATCCAGATTCTTTTTGGGAGTTACCAGTACAGTAACCATACCAGGAAGTACTTAATTTATTAAGCTACTTCTTTTCTTAATCTCAGTGGAGATATTTACTGATAAACAGCTACATACGCAGCATGTTCATGTCGTTCCTAAATGAGCTTTTATCTCTCTCCACTCACCACAAATCAGATTCTTCTGAGGAGTTCCCAGTACATTATCCTTTCCCCTGTGTAATTACCTTAATAAGCTCCAGCTGTTTTTATTCTCAGAAGGTTTACTCCCTGATATACAGCTGCCTACCCCCTTCGTAAGTGCAGGTCCTAAATGAGCTTTTTTCTCTCTTCCCTCACCACAATCCAGATTCTTTTGGGGAGTTACCAGTAAAGTAACCATACCAGGAAGTACTTAATTTATTAAGCTACTGCTTTTCTTAATCTCAGTGGAGATATTTACTGATAAACAGCTACCTACGCAGCATGTTCATGTCGTTCCTAAATGAGGTTTTATCTCTCTCCCCTCACCACAAATCAGATTCTTCTGAGGATTACCCAGTACATTATACTTTCCTCAGTGTAATTACCTTAACAAGCTCCAACTGTTTTTATTCCCAGAAGGGATACTCCCTGATATACAGCTGCCTACCACCTTCGTAAGTGCAGGTCCTAAATGAACTTTCTTCTCTATTCCCTCACCACAATCCAGATTCTTTTGGGGAGTTACCAGTACAGTAACCATACCAGGAAATACTTAATTTATTAAGCTACTGCTTTTCTTAATCTCAGTGGAGATGATTACTGATAAACAGCTACCTACGCAGCATGTTCATGTCGTTCCTAAATGAGCTTTTTTCTCTGTTCCCTCACCACAATCCAGATTCTTTTGGGGAGTTACCAGTACAGTAACCATACCAGGAAGTACTTAATTTATTAAGCTACTGCTTTTCTTAATCTCAGTGGAGATATTTACTAATAAAGAGCTACGTACGCAGCATGTTCATGTCGTTCCTAAATGAGCTTTTATCTCTCTCCCCTCACCACAAATCAGATTCTTCTGAGGAGTTCCCAGTACATTATCCTTTCCCATGTGTAATTACCTTAACAAGCTCCAGCTGTTTCTATTATGAGAAGGTATACTCCCTGATATACAGCTGCCTACCCCATTCGTAAGTGCAGGTCCTAAATGAGCTTTTTTCTCTGTTCCCTCACCACAATCCAGATTCTTTTGGGGAGTTACCAGTACAGTAACCATACCAGGAAGTACTTAATTTATTAAGCTACTGCTTTTCTTAATCTCAGTGGAGATATTTACTGATAAACAGCTACCTACGCAGCATGTTCATGTCGTTCTTAAATGAGCTTCTATCTCTCTCCCCTCACCACAAATCAGATTCTTCTTAGGAGTTCCCAGTACATTATCCTTTCCCCTGTGTAATTACCTTAACAAGCTCCAGCTGTTTTTATTCTCAGAAGGTTTACTCCCTAATATACAGCTGCTTACCCCCTTCGTAAGTGCAGGTCCTAAATGAGCTTTTTTCTCTGTTCCCTCACCACAATCCAGATTCTTTTGGGGAGTTACCAGTACAGTATCCATACCAGGAAGTACTTAATTTATTAAGCTACTGCTTTGCTTAATCTCAGTGGAGATATTTGCTGATAAACAGCTACGTATGCAGCATGTTCATGTCGTTCCTAAATGAGCTTTTATCTCTCTCTCCTCACCACAAATCAGATTCTTCTGACGAGTTCCCAGTACATTATCCTTTCCCCTGTGTAATTACCTTAACAAGCTCCAGCTGTTTTTATTCTCAGAAGCGATACTCCCTGATATACAGCTGCCTACCCCCTTCGTAAGTGCAGGTCCTAAATGAGCTTTTTTCTCTGTTCCCTCACCACAAAGCAGATTCTTTTGGGGTGTTACCAGTACAGTAACCATACCAGGAAGTACTTAATTTATTAAGCTACTGCTTTTCTTAATGTCAGTGGAGATATTTATTGATAAACAGCTACGTACGCAGCATGTTCATGTCGTTCCTAAATGAGCTTTTATCTCTCTCCCCTCACCAAAAATCAGATTCTTCTGAGGAGTTCCCAGTACATTATCTTTTCCCCTGTGTAATTACCTTAACAAGCTCCAGCTGTTTTTATTCTCAGAAGGTTTACTCCCTGATATACAGCTGCCTACCCCCTTCGTAAGTTCAGGTCCTAAATGAGCTTTTTTCTCTGTTCCCTCACCACAATCCAGGTTCTTTTGGCGAGTTACCAGTAGAGTAACCATAGCAGGAAGTACTTAATTTATTAAGCTCCTGCTTTTCTTAATCTCAGTGGAGATATTTACTGATAAACAGCTACCTACGCAGCATGTTCATGTCGTACCTAAATGAGCTTTTTTCTCTGTTCCCTCCCCACAATGCAGATTCTTTTGGGGAGTTACCAGTACAGTATCCATACCAGGAAGTACTTAATTTATTAAGCTACTGCTTTTCTTAATCTCAGTGGAGATATTTACTGATAAACAGCTACGTATGCAGCATGTTCATGCCGTTCCTAAATGAGCTTTTATCTCTCTCTCCTCACCACAAATCAGATACTTCTGAGGAGTTCCCAGTACATTATACTTTCCCCTGTTCAATTACCTTAACAAGCTCCAGCTGTTTTTATTCTCAGAAGGTATACTCCCTGATATACAGCTGCCTACCCCCTTTGTAAGTGCAGGTCCTAAATGAGCTTTTTTCTCTGTTCCCTACCACAATCCAGGTTCTTTTGGGGAGTTACCAGTCCAGTAACCATACCAGGAAGTACTTAATTTATTAAGCTACTGCTTTTCTTAATCTCAGTGGAGATATTTTCTGATAAACAGCTACGTATGCTGCATGTTCATGTCGTTCCTAAATGAGCTTTTATCTCTCTCCCCTCACCACAAATCAGATTCTTCTGAGTAGTTCCCAGTACATTATCCTTTCCCCTGTGTAATTACCTTAACAAGCTCCAGCTGTTTTTATTCTCAGAATGTTTACTCCCTGATATACAGCTGCCTACCCCCTTAGTAAGTGCATGTCCTAAATGAACTTTTTTCTCTGTTCCCTCACCACAATCCAGATTCTTTTGGGGAGTTACCAGTACAGTAACCATACCAGGAAGTACTTAATTTATTAAGCTACTGCTTTTCTTAATCTCAGTGGAGATATTTACTGATAAACAGCTGCCTAAGCAGCATGTTCATGTCGTTCCTAAATGAGCTTTTATCTCTCTCCCCTCACCACAAATCAGATTCTTCTGAGGAGTTCCCAGTACATTATCCTTTCCTCTGTGTAATTACCTTAACAAGCTCCAGGTGTTTTTATTTTCAGAAGGTTTACTCCCTGATATACAGCTTCCTACCCCCTTCGTAAGTGCATGTCCTAAATGAGCTTATTTCTCTGTTCCCCACCAAAATCCAGATTCTTTTTGGGAGTTACCAGTACAGTAACCATACCAGGAAGTACTTAATTTATTAAGCTACTTCTTTTCTTAATCTCAGTGGAGATATTTACTGATAAACAGCTACATACGCAGCATGTTCATGTCGTTCCTAAATGAGCTTTTATCTCTCTCCACTCACCACAAATCAGATTCTTCTGAGGAGTTCCCAGTACATTATCCTTTCCCCTGTGTAATTACCTTAATAAGCTCCAGCTGTTTTTATTCTCAGAAGGTTTACTCCCTGATATACAGCTGCCTACCCCCTTCGTAAGTGCAGGTCCTAAATGAGCTTTTTTCTCTCTTCCCTCACCACAATCCAGATTCTTTTGGGGAGTTACCAGTAAAGTAACCATACCAGGAAGTACTTAATTTATTAAGCTACTGCTTTTCTTAATCTCAGTGGAGATATTTACTGATAAACTGCTACCTACGCAGCATGTTCATTTCGTTCCTAAATGAGGTTTTATCTCTCTCCCCTCACCACAAATCAGATTCTTCTGAGGATTACCCAGTACATTATACTTTCCTCAGTGTAATTACCTTAACAAGCTCCAGCTGTTTTTATTCTCAGAAGGTTTACTCCCTGATATACTGCTGCCTACCCCCTTCGTAAGTGCAGGTCCTAAATGAGCTTTTTTCTCTGTTCCCTCACCACAATCCAAATTCTTTTGGGGAGTTACCAGTATAGGAACCATACCAGGAAGTACTTAATTTATTAAGCTACTGCTTTTCTTAATCTCAGTGGAGATATTTACTGATAAACAGCTACCTACGCAGCATGTTCATGTCGTTCCTAAATGAGCTTTTTTCTCTGTTCCCTCACCACAATCCAGATTCTTTTGGGGAGTTACCAGTACAGTATCCATACCAGGAAGTACTTAATTTATTAAGCTACTGCTTTTCTTAATCTCATTGGAGATATTTACTAATAAACAGCTATGTATGCAGCATGTTCATGTCGTTCCTAAATGAGCTTTTATCTCTCTCTCCTCACCACAAATCAGATTCTTCTGAGGAGTTCCCAGTACATTATCCTTTCCCCTGTGTAATTAACTTAACAAGCTCCAGCTGTTTTTATTCTCAGAAGGTATACTCCCTGATATACCGCTGCCTACCTCCTTTGTAAGTGCAGGTCCTAAATGAGCTTTTTTCTCTGTTCCCTCACCACAATCCAGGTTCTTTTGGGGAGTTACCAGTACAGTAACCATACCAGGAAGTACTTAATTTATTAAGCTTCTGCTTTTCTTAATCTCAGTGGAGATATTTACTGATAAACAGCTACCTACGCAGCAGGTTCATGTCGTTCCTAAATGAGCTTTTATCTCTCTCCCCTCACCACAAATCAGATTCTTCTGAGGAGTTCCCAGTACATTATTCTTTCCCTTGTGTAATTCCCTTAACAAGCTCTAGCTGTTTTTATTCTCAGAAGGTTTACTCCCTGATATACAGCTGCCTACCCCCTTCGTAAGTGCAGGTCCTAAATGAGCTTTTTTCTCTGTTCCCTCACCACAATCCAGGTTCTTTTGGGGAGTTACCAGTACAGTAACCATACCAGGAAGTACTTAATTTATTAAGCTACTGATTTTCTTAATCTCAGTGGAGATATTTACTGATAAACAGCTACCTACGCAGCACGTTCATGTCGTTCCTAAATGAGCTTTTATCTCTCTCCCCTCACCACAAATCAGATTCTTCTGAGCAGTTCCCAGTACATTATCCTTTCCCCTGTGTAATTACCTTAACAAGCTCCAGCTGTTTTTATTCTCAGAAGGTTTACTCCCTGATATACAGCTCCTTACCCCCTTCGTAATGCAGGTCCTAAATGAGCTTTTTTCTCTGTTCCCTCACTACAATCCAGATTCTTTTGGGGAGTTACCAGTACAGTATCCACACCAGGAAGTACTTAATTTATTAAGCTACTGCTTTTCTTAATCTCAGTGAAGATATTTACTGATAAACAGCTACCTACGCAGCATGTTCTTGTCGTTCCTAAATGAGCTTTTTTCTCTGTTCCCTCACCAAAATCCAGATTCTTTTGGGGAGTTACCAGTACAGTATCCATACCAGGAAGTACTTAATTTATTAAGCTACTGCTTTTCTTAATCTCAGTGTAGATATTTACTGATAAACAGCTACGTATGTAGCATGTTCATGTCGTTCATAAATGAGCTTTTATTTCTCTCCACTCACCACAAATCAGATTCTTCTGAGGAGTTCCCAGTACATTATCCTTTCCCCTGTGTAATTACCTTAACAAGCTCCAGCTGTTTTTATTCTCAGAAGGTTTACTCCCTGACATACAGCTGCCTACCCCCTTCGTAAGTGCAGGTCCTAAATGAGCTTTTTTCTCTGTTCCCTCACCACAATCCAGATTCTTTTGGGGAGTTACCAGTAGAGTAACCATACCAGGAAGTACTTAATTTATTAAGCTACTGCTTTTCTTAATCTCAGTGGAGATATTTACTGATAAACAGCTACCTACGCAGCATGTTCATGTCGTTCTTAAATGAGCTTCTATCTCTCTCCCCTCACCACAAATCAGATTCTTCTTAGGAGTTCCCAGTACATTATCCTTTCCCCTGTGTAATTACCTTAACAAGCTCCAGCTGTTTTTATTCTCAGAAGGTTTACTCCCTGATATACAGCTGCCTACCCCCTTCGTAAGTGCAGGTCCTAAATGAGCTTTTTTCTCTGTTCCCTCACCACAATCCAGATTCTTTTGGGGAGTTACCAGTAGAGTAACCATACCAGGAAGTACTTAATTTATTAAGCTACTGCTTTGCTTAATCTCAGTGGAGATATTTGCTGATAAACAGCTACGTATGCAGCATGTTCATGTCGTTCCTAAATGAGCTTTTATCTCTCTCTCCTCACCACAAATCAGATTCTAACGAGTTCCCAGTACATTATCCTTTCCCCTGTGTAATTACCTTAACAAGCTCCAGCTGTTTTTATTCTCAGAAGCGATTCTCCCTGATATACAGCTGCCTACCCCCTTCGTAAGTGCAGGTCCTATATGAGCTTTTTTCTCTGTTCCCTCACCACAAAGCAGATTCTTTTCGGTGTTACCAGTACAGTAACACAACCAGGAAGTACTTAATTTATTAAGCTACTGCTTTTCTTAATGTCAGTGGAGATATTTATTGATAAACAGCTACGTACACAGCATGTTCATGTCGTTCCTAAATGAGCTTTTATCTCTCTCCCCTCACCAAAAATCAGATTCTTCTGAGGAGTTCCCAGTACATTATCTTTTCCCCTGTGTAATTACCTTAACAAGCTCCAGCTGTTTTTATTCTCAGAAGGTTTACTCCCTGATATACAGCTGCCTACCCCCTTTGTAAGTGGAGGTCCTAAATGAGCTTTTTTCTCTGTTCCCTCACCACAATCCAGGTTCTTTTGGCGAGTTACCAGTACAGGAACCATACCAGGAAGTACTTATTTTATTAAGCCACTGCTTTTCTTAATCTCAGTGGAGATATTTACTGATAAACAGCTACCTACGCAGCATGTTCATGTCGTTCCTAAATGAGCTTTTTTCTCTGTTCCCTCACCACAATCCAGATTCTTTTGGGGAATTACCAGTACAGTATCCATATCAGGAAGTACTTAATTTATTAAGCTACTGCTTTTCTTAATCTCAGTGGAGATATTTACTGATAAACAGCTACGTATGCATCATGTTCATGTCGTTCCTAAATGAGCTTTTATCCCTCTCTCCTCATCACAAATCAGATGCTTCTGAGGAGTTCCCAGTACATTATCCTTTCCCCTGTGTAATTACCTTAACAAGCTCCTGCTGTTTTTATTCTCAGAAGGTATACTCCCTGATATACAGCTGCCTACCGCCTTCATAAGTGCAGGTCCTAAATGAGCTTTTTTCTCTGTTCCCTCACCACAATCCAGGTTCTTTTGGGGAGTTACCAGTACAGTAACCATACCAGGATGTACTTAATTTATTAAGCTACTGCTTTTCTTAATCTCAGTGGAGATATTTACTGATAAACAGCTACCTACGCAGCATGTTCATGTCGTTCCTAAATGAGCTATTATCTCTCTCCCCTCACCAAAATCAGATTCTTCTCAGGAGTTCCCAGTACATTATCCTTTCCCCTCTGTCATTACCTTAACAAGCTCCAGCTGTTTTTATTCTCAGAAGGTTTACTCCCTGATATACAGCTGCCTACCCCCTTCGTAAGTGCAGGTCCTGAATGAGCTTTTTTCTCTCTTCCTTTACCACAATCCAGATTCTTTTGGGGAGTTACCAGTACAGTAACCATACCAGGAAGTACTTAATTTATTAAGCTACTGCTTTTCTTACTCTCAGTAGAGATATTTACTGATAAACAGCTACCTAAGCAGCATGTTCATGTCGTTCCTAAATGAGCTATTATCTCTCTCCCCTCACCACAAATCAGATTCTTCTGAAGAGTTCCCAGTACATTATCCTTTCCCCTGTGTAATTACCTTTACAAGCTCCAGCTGTTTTTATTCTCAGAAGGTTTACTCCCTGATATACAGCTGCCTACCCCCTTCGTAAGTGCAGGTCCTAAATGAGCTTTTTTCTCTGTTCCCTCACCACAATCCAGATTCTTTTGGGGAGTTACCAGTACAGTAACCATACCAGGAAGTACTTAATTTATTAAGCTACTGCTTTTCTTAATCCTAGTGGAGATATTTGCTGATAAACAGCTACGTATGCAGCATGTTCATGTCGTTCCTAAATGAGCTTTTATCTCTCTCCCCTCACCACAAATCAGATTCGTCTGAGGAGTTCCCAGTACATTATCCTTTCCCCTGTGTAATTACCTTAACAAGCTCCAGCTGTTTTTATTCTCAGAAAATTTACTCCCTGATATACAACTGCCTATCCCCTTCGTAAGTGCAGGTCCTAAATGAGCTTTTTTCTCTGCTCCCTCACCACAATCCAGATTCTTTTGGGGAGTTACCAGTACAGTAACCATACCAGGAAGTACTTAATTTATTAAGCTACTGCTTTCCTTAATCTCAGTGGAGATATTTACTGATAAACAGCTACCTATGCAGCACGTTCATGTCGTTCCTAAATGAGCTTTTATCTCTCTCTCCTTTCACCACAAATCAGATTCTTCTGAGGAGTTCCCAGTACATTACCCTTTCCCCTGTGTAATTACCTTAACAAGCTCCAGCTGTTTTTATTCTCAGAAGGTTTACTCCCTGATATACAGCTGCCTACCCCCTTCGTAAGTGCAGGTCATAAATTAGCTTATTTCTCTGTTCCCTCACCACAACCAAGATTCTTTTGGGGAGTTACCAGTACAGTAACCATACAAGGAAGTACTTAATTTACTAAGCTACTGCTTTTCTTAATCTCAGTGGAGATATTTACTGATAAACAGCTACCTACGCAGCATGTTCATGTCGTTCCTAAATGAGTTTTTATCTCTCTCCCCTCACCACAAATCAGATTCTTCTGAGGAGTTCCCTGTACATTATCCTTTCCCCTGTGTAATTATCTGAACAAGCTCCAGCTGTTTTTATATTCAGAAGGTTTACTCCCTGATATACAGCTGCCTACCCGCTTGGTAAGTGCAGGTCCTAAATGAGCTCTTTTCTCTGTTCCCTCACCACAATCCAGATTCTTTTGGGGAGTTACCAGTACAGTAACCATACCAGGAAGTACTTAATTTATTAAGCTACTGCTTTTCTTAATCTCAGAGGAGATATTTACTGATAAACATCTACCTACGCTGCATGTTCATGTCGTTCCTAAATGAGCTTTTATCTCTCTCCCCTCATCAAAAATCAGATTCTTCTGAGGAGTTCCCAGTACATTATCCTTTCCCCTTTGTAATAACCTTAAAAAGCTCCAGCTGTTTTTATTCTCAGAATGTTTACTCCCTGATATACAGTTGCCTACCCCCTTCGCAAGTGCAGGTCCTAAATGAGCTTTTTTCTCTGTTCCCTCACCACAATCTAGATTCTTTTGGGGAGTTAAAAGTACAGTAACCATACCAGGAAGTACTTAATTTATTAAGCTACTGATTTTCTTAATCTCAGTGGGGATATTTACTGATAAACAGCGACCTACGCAGCATGTTCATGTCCTTCCTAAATGAGCTTTTATCTCTCTCCCCTCACCACAAATCAGATTCTTCTGAGGAGTTCCCAGTACATTATCCTCTCCCCTGTGTAATTACCTTAACAAGCTCCAGCTGTTTTTATTCTCAGAAGGTTTACTCCCTGACATACAGCTGCTTACCCCTTCGTAAGTGCAGGTCCTTAATGAGCTTTTTTCTCTGTTCCCTCACCACAATCCAGATTCTTTTGGGGAGTTACCAGTACAGTAACCATAGCAGGAAGTACTTAATTTATTAAGCTACTGCTTTTCTTAATCTCAGTGGAGATATTTACTGATAAACAGCTACCTACACAGCATGTTCATGTCGTTCCTAAATGAGATTTATCTCTCTCCCCTCACCACAAATCAGATTCTTCTGAGGAGTTCCCAGTACATTATTCTTTCCCCTGTGTAATTCCCTTAACAAGCTCTAGCTGTTTTTATTCTCAGAAGGTTTACTCCCTGATATACAGCTGCCTACCCCCTTCGTAAGTGCAGGTCCTAAATGAGCTTTTTTCTCTGTTCCCTCACCACAATCCAGGTTCTTTTGGGGAGTTACCAGTACAGTAACCATACCAGGAAGTACTTAATTTATTAAGCTACTGATTTTCTTAATCTCAGTGGAGATATTTACTGATAAACAGCTACCTACGCAGCACGTTCATGTCGTTCCTAAATGAGCTTTTATCTCTCTCCCCTCACCACAAATCAGATTCTTCTGAGCAGTTCCCAGTACATTATCCTTTCCCCTGTGTAATTACCTTAACAAGCTCCAGCTGTTTTTATTCTCAGAAGGTTTACTCCCTGATATACAGCTTCCTACCCCCTTCGTAATGCAGGTCCTAAATGAGCTTTTTTCTCTGTTCCCTCACCACAATCCAGATTCTTTTGGGGAGTTACCAGTACAGTATCCACACCAGGAAGTACTTAATTTATTAAGCTACTGCTTTTCTTAATCTCAGTGAAGATATTTACTGATAAACAGCTACCTACACAGCATGTTCATGTCGTTCCTAAATGAGCTTTTTTCTCTGTTCCCTCACCAAAATCCAGATTCTTTTGGGGAGTTACCAGTACAGTATCCATACCAGGAAGTACTTAATTTATTAAGCTACTGCTTTTCTTAATCTCAGTGTAGATATTTACTGATAAACAGCTTCGTATGTAGCATGTTCATGTCGTTCCTAAATGAGCATTTATCTCTCTCCCGTCACCACAAATCAAATCATATTCTTCTTGGGAGTTCCCAGTATATTATCCTTTCACCTGTGTAATTACCTTAACAAGCTCCAGCTGTTTTTATTCTCAGAAGGTTTACTCCCTGATATACAGCTGCCTACCCCCTTCGTAAGTGCAGGTCCTAAATGAGCTTTTTTCTCTGTTCCCTCACCACAATCCAGATTCCTTTGGGGAGTTACCAGTACAGTACCCATACCAGGAAGTACTTAATTTATTAAGCTACTGCTTTTCTTAATCTCAGTGGAGATATTTACTGATAAACAGCTACCTACGCAGCATGTTCATGTCGTTCCTAAATGAGCTTTTATCTCTCTCCCCTCACCACAAATCAGATTCTTCTGAGGAGTTCCCAGTACATTATCCTTTCCCCTGTGTAATTACCTTAAAAAGCTCCAGCTGATTTTATTCTCAGAAGGTATACTCCCTGATATACAGCTGCATACCCCCTTCGTAAGTGCAGGTCCTAAATGAGCTTTTTTCTCTGTTCCCTCACCACAATCCAGATTCTTTTGGGGAGTTACCAGTACAGTAACCAGACCAGGAAGTACTTAATTTATTAAGCTACTGCTTTTCTTAATCTCAGTGGAGATATTTACTGATAAACAGCTACCTATGCAGCATGTTCATGGCGTTCCTAAATGAGATTTTTTCTCTGTTTTCTCACCACAATCCAGATTCTTTTGGGGAGTTACCAGTACAGTATCCATACCAGGAAGTACTTACTTTATTAAGCTACTGCTTTTCTTAATCTCAGTGGAGATATTTACTGATAAACAGCCAAGTATGCAGCATGTTCATGTGGTTCCTAAATGAGCTTTTATATCTCTCCCCTCACCTCAAATCAGATTCTTCTGAGGAGTTCCCAGTACATTATCCTTTCCCCTGTGTAATTACCTTAACAAGCTCCATCTGTTTTTATTCTCAGAAGCGATACTCCCTGATACACAGCTGCCTACCCCCTTCGTAAGTGCAGGTCCTAAATGAGCTTTTTTCTCTGATCCCTCACCACAATTCAGATTCTTTTGGGGAGTTACCAGTACAATAACCATACCAGGAAGTACTTAATTTATTAAGATACTGCTTTTCTGAATCTCAGTGGAGATATTTACTGATAAACAGCTACCTACGCAGCATGTTCATGTCGTTCATAAATGACCTTTTATCTCTCTCCTCTCATCACAAATCAGATTCTTCTGAGGAGTTACCAGTACATTATCTTTCCCCTGTGTAATTACCTTAACAAGCTCCAGCTGTTTTTATTCTCAGAAGGTTTACCCCCTGATATACATCTGCCTACCCCCTTCGTAAGTGCAGGTCCTAAATGAGCTTTTTTCTCTGTTCCCTCACCACAATCCAGATTCTTTTGCGGAGTTACCAGTACAGTAACCATACCAGGAAGTACTTAATTTATTAAGCTACTGCTTTTCTTAATCTCAGTGGAGATATTTACTGATAAACAGCTACCTACGCAGCATGTTCATGTCGTTCCTAAATGAGCTTTTATCTCTCTCCCGTCACCACAAATCAGATTCTTCTGAGGAGTTCCCAGTATATTATCCTTTCCCCTGTGTAATTACCTTAACAAGCTTCAGCTGTTTTTATTCTCAGAAGGTATACTCCCTGATATACAGCTGCATACCCCCTTCGTAAGTGCAGGTCCTAAATGAGCTTTTTTCTCTGTTCCCTCACCACAGTCCAGATTCATTTGGGGAGTTACCAGTACAGTAACCATACCAGGAAGTAAATAATTTATTAAGCTACTGCTTTTCTTAATCCCAGTGCAGATATTTACTGATAAACAGCTACCTACGCAGCATGTTCATGTCGTTCCTAAATGAGCTTTTATCTCTCTCCACTCACCACAAATCAGATTCTTCTGAGGAGTTCCCAGTACATTATCCTTTCCCCTGTGTAATTACCTTAACAAGCTCCAGCTGTTTTTATTCTCAGAAGGTTTACTCCCTGATATACAGCTGCCTACCCCCTTCGTAGGTGCAGGTCCTAAATGAGCTTTTTTCTCTGTTCCCTCGCCACAATCCAGATTCTTTTGGGGAGTTACCAGTACAGTAACCATACCAGGAAGTACTTAATTTATTAAGCTACTGCTTTTCTTAATCTCAGTGGAGATATTTACTGATAAACAGCTACCTACGCAGCATGTTCATGGCGTTCCTAAATGAGCTTTTTTCTCTGTTTCCTCACCACAATCCAGATTCTTTTGGGGAGTTACCAGTACAGTAACCATACCAGGAAGTACTTAATTTATTAAGCTACTGCTTTTCTTAATCTCAGTGGAGATATTTACTGATAAACAGCTACCTACGCAGCATGTTCATGTCGTTCATAAATGAGCTTTTATCTCTCTCCCTACATCACAAATCAGATTCTTCTGAGGAATTACCAGTACATTATCCTTTCCCCTGTGTAATTACCTTAACAAGCTCCAGCTGTTTTTATTCTCTGAAGGTTTACTCCCTGATATACAACTGCCTACCACCTTCGTAAGTGCAGGTCCTAAATGAGCTTTTTTCTCTGTTCCCTCACCACAATCCAGATTCTTTTGGGGAGTTACCAGTACAGTAACCATACCAGGAAGTACTTAATTTATTAAGCTACTGCTTTTCTTAATCTCAGTGGAGATATTTACTGATATACAGCTACCTACGCAGCATGTTCATTTCGTTCCTAAATGAGCTTTTTTCTCTGTTCCCTCACCACAATCCAGATTCTATTGGGGAGTTACCAGTACAGTATCCATACCAGGAAGTACTTAATTTATTAAGCTACTGCTTTTCTTAATCTCAGTGGAGATATTTACTGATAAACAGCTACGTATGCAGCATGTTCATGTCGTTCCTAAATGAGCTTTTATCTCTCTCCCCTCACCACAAGTCAGATTCTTCTGAGGAGTTCCCAATACATTATCCTTTCCCCTGTGTAATTACCTTAACAAGCTCCAGCTGTTTTTATTCTCAGAATCGATACTCCCTGATATACAGCTGCCTACCCCCTTCGTAAGTGCAGCTCATAAATGAGCTTTTTTCTCTGTTCCCTCACCACAATCCAGATTCTTTTGTGGAGTTACCAGTACAGTAACCATACCAGGAAATACTTAATTTATTAAGCTACTGGTTTTCTTAATCTCAGTGGAGATATTTACTGATAAACAGCTACCTACGCAGCATGTTCATGTCGTTCCTAAATGACCTTTAATCTCTCTCCCCTCACCACAAATCAGATTCTTCTGAGGAGTTTCCAGTATATTATGCTTTCCCCTGTATAATGACCTTAACAAGCTCCAGGTGTTTTTATTCTCAGAAGATTTACTCCCTGATATACAGCTGCCTACCCCCTTTGTACGTGCAGGTCCTAAATGAGCTTTTTTCTCTGTTCCTTCACCACAATCCAGATTCTTTTGGGGAGTTACCAGTACAGTAACCATACCAGGAAGTACTTAATTTATTAAGCTACTGCTTTTCTTAATCTCAGTGGAGATATTTACTGATAAACAGCTACCTATGCAGCATGTTCTTTTCGTTCCTAAATGAGCTTTTTTCTCTGTTCCCTCACCACAATCCAGATTCTTTTGGGGAGTTACCAGTACAGTATCCATACCAGGAAGTACTTAATTTATTAAGCTACTGCTTTTCTTAATCTCAGTGGAGATATTTATTGATAAACAGCTATGTATGCAGCATGTTCAGGTCGTTCCTAAATGAGCTTTTATCTCTCTCCCCTCACCACAAATCAGATTTTTCTGAGGAGTTCCCAGTACATTATCCTTTCCCCTGTGTAATTACCTTAACAAGCTCCAGCTGTTTTTATTCTCAGAAGCGATACTCTCTGATATACAGCTGCCTACCCCCTTCGTAATTGCAGGTCCTAAATGAGCTTTTTTCTCTGTTCCCTCACCACAATCCAGATTCTTTTGGGTAGTTACCAGTACAGTAACCATACCAGGAAGTACTTAATTTATTAAGCTACTGCTTTTCTTAATCTCAGTGGAGATATTTACTGATAAACAGCTACCTACGCAGCATGTTCATGTCGTTCCTCAATGAGCTTTTATCTCTCTCCCCTCATCACAAATCAGAATCTTCTGAGGAGTTGCCAGTACATTATCCTTTCCCCTATGTAATTACCTTAACAAGCTCCAGCTGTTTTTATTCTCAGAATGTTTACTCCCTGGTATACAGCTGCCTACCCCCTTCATAAGTGCAGGTCCTAAATGAGCTTTTTTCTCTGTTCCCTCACCACAGTCCAGATTCTTTTGGGGAGTTACCAGTACAGTAACCATACCAGGAAGTACTTAATTTATTAAGCTACTGCTTTTCTTAATCTCAGTGGAGATATTTACTGATAAACAGCTACCTACGCAGCATGTTCATGTCGTTCCTAAATGAGCTTTTATCTCTCTCCCCTCACCACAAATCAGATTCTTCTGAGGAGTTGCCAGTACATTATCCTTTCCCCTGTGTAATTACCTTAACAAGCTCCAGCTGTTTTTATTCTCAGAAGTTTTACTCCCTGATATACAGCTGCCTACCCCCTTCGTAAGTGCCGGTCCTAAATGAGCTTTTTCTCTGTTCCCTCACCACAATCCAGTTTCTTTTGGGGAGTTACCAGTATAGTAACCATACCAGGAAGTACTTAATTTATTAAGCTACTGCTTTTCTTAATCTCAGTGGAGATATTTACTGATAAAGCTACCTACGCAGCATGTTCATGTCGTTCCTAAATGAGCTTTTATCTCTCTCCCCTCACCACAAATCAGATTCTTCTGAGGAGTTCCCAGTACATTATCCTTTCCCCTGTGTAATTACCTTAACAAGCTCCAGCTGTTTTTATTCTCAGAAGGTTTACTCCCTGATATACAGCTGCCTAACCCCTTCGTAAGTGCAGGTCCTAAATGAGCTTTTTTCTCTGTTCCCTCACCACAATCCAGATTCTTTTGGGGAGTTACCAGTACAGTAACCAGACCAGGAAGTACTTAATTTATTAAGCTACTGCTTTTCATAATCTCAGTGAAAATATTTACTGATAAACAGCTACCTACGCAGCATGTTCATGTCGTTCCTAAATGAGCTTTTTTCTGTGTTCCCTCACCACAATCCAGATTCTTTTGGGGAGTTACCAGTACAGTATCCATACCAGGAAGTACTTAATTTATTAAGCTACTGCTTTTCTTAATCTCAGTGTAGATATTTACTGATAAACAGCTACCTACGCAGCATGTTCATGTCGTTCCTAAATGAGCTTTTATCTCTCTCCCCTCACCACAAATCAGATTCGTCTGAGGAGTTCCCAGTACATTATCCTTTCCCCTGTGTAATTATCTTAACACGCTCCAGCTGTTTTTATTCTCAGAAGGTTTACTCCTTGATATACTGCTGCCTACCCCCTTCGTAAGTGCAAGTCCTAAATGAGCTTTTTCTCTGTTCCCTCACCACAATCCAGATTCTTTTGGGAGTTACCCGTACAGTAACCATACCAGGAAGTACTTAATTTATTAAGCTACTGCTTTTCTTAATCTCAGTGGAGATATTTACTGATAAACAGCTCCCTACGCAGCATGTTCATGGCGTTCCTAAATGAGATTTTTTCTCTGTTTTCTCACCACAATCCAGATTCTTTTGGGGAGTTACCAGTACAGTATCCATACCAGGAAGTACTAACTTTATTAAGCTACTGCTTTTCTTAATCTCAGTGGAGATATTTACTGATAAACAGCCAAGTATGCAGCATGTTCATGTGGTTCCTAAATGAGCTTTTATCTCTCTCCCCTCACCTCAAATCAGATTCTTCTGAGGAGTTCCCAGTACATTATGCTTTCCCCTGTGTAATTACCTTAACAAGCTCCATCTGTTTTTATTCTCAGAAGTTTTACTCCCTGATATACAGCTGCCTACCCCCTTCGTAAGTGCAGGTCCTAAATGAGCTTTTTTCTCTGATCCCTCACCACAATTCAGATTCTTTTGGGGAGTTACCAGTACAATAACCATACCAGGAAGTACTTAATTTATTAAGCTACTGCTTTTCTGAATCTCAGTGGAGATATTTACTGATAAACAGCTACCTACGCAGCATGTTCATGTCGTTCATAAATGACCTTTTATCTCTCTCCTCTCATCACAAATCAGATTCTTCTGAGGAATTACCAGTACATTATCTTTCCCCTGTGTAATTACCTTAACAAGCTCCAGCTGTTTTTATTCTCAGAACGTTTACCCGCTGATATACAACTGCCTACCCCCTTCGTAAGTGGAGGTCCTAAATGAGCTTTTTTCTCTGTTCCCTCACCACAATCCAGATTCTTTTGGGGAGTTACCAGTACAGTAACCATACCAGGAAGCACTTAATTTATTTAACTACTGCTTTTCTTAATCTCAGTGGAGATATTTACTGATAAACAGCTACCTACGCAGCATGTTCATGTCGTTCCTAAATGAGCTTTTATCTCTCTCCCGTCACCACAAATCAGATTCTTCTGAGGAGTTCCCAGTACATTATCCTTTCCACTGTGTAAATACCTTAACAAGCTTAAGCTGTTTTTATTCTCAGAAGGTTTAATCCCTGATATACAGCTGCATACCCCCTTCGTAAGTGCAGGTCCTAAATGAGCTTTTTTCTCTGTTCCCTCACCACAGTCCAGATTCTTTTGGGGAGATACCAGTACAGTAACCATACCAGGAAGTAAATAATTTATTAATCTACTGCTTTTCTTAATCCCAGTGCAGATATTTACTGATAAACAGATACCTACGCAGCATGTTCATGTCGTTCCTAAATGAGCTTTTATCTCTCTCCACTCACCACAAATCAGATTCTTCTGAGGAGTTCCCAGTACATTATCCTTTCCCCTGTATAATTACCTTAACAAGCTCCAGCTGTTTTTATTCTCAGAAGGTTTACTCCCTGATATACAGCTGCCTACCCCCTTCGTAAGTCCAGGTCCTAAATGAGCTTTTTTCTCTGTTCCCTCGCCACAATCCAGATTCTTTTGGGGAGTTACCAGTACAGTATCCTTACCAGGAAGTACTTAATTTATTACGTAACTGCTTTTCTTAATCTCAGTGTAGATATTTACTGATAAACAGCTACGTATGCAGCATGTTCATGTCGTTCCTAAATGAGCTATTATATCTCTCCCCTCACCACTAATCAGATTCTTCTGAGGAATTCCCAGTACATTATCCTTTCCCCTGTGTAATTACCTTAACAAGCTCCAGCTGTTTTTATTCTCAGAAGGTTTACTCCCTGATATACAGCTGCCTACCCCCTTCGTAAGTCCAGGTCCTAATGAGCTTTTTTCTCTGTTCCCTCGCCACAATCCAGATTCTTTTGGGGAGTTACCAGTACAGTAACCATACCAGGAAGTACTTAATTTATTAAGCTACTGCTTTTCTTAATCTCAGTGGAGATATTTACTGATAAACAGCTACCTACGCAGCATGTTCATGTCGTTCCTAAATGAGCTTTTATCTCTCTCCCGTCACCACAAATCAGATTCTTCTGAGGAGTTCCCAGTATATTATCCTTTCCCCTGTGTAATTACCTTAACAAGCTTCAGCTGTTTTTATTCTCAGAAGGTATACTCCCTGATATACAGCTGCATACCCCCTTCGTAAGTGCAGGTCCTAAATGAGCTTTTTTCTCTGTTCCCTCACCACAGTCCAGATTCATTTGGGGAGTTACCAGTACAGTAACCATACCAGGAAGTAAATAATTTATTAAGCTACTGCTTTTCTTAATCCCAGTGCAGATATTTACTGATAAACAGCTACCTACGCAGCATGTTCATGTCGTTCCTAAATGAGCTTTTATCTCTCTCCACTCACCACAAATCAGATTCTTCTGAGGAGTTCCCAGTACATTATCCTTTCCCCTGTGTAATTACCTTAACAAGCTCCAGCTGTTTTTATTCTCAGAAGGTTTACTCCCTGATATACAGCTGCCTACCCCCTTCGTAGGTGCAGGTCCTAAATGAGCTTTTTTCTCTGTTCCCTCGCCACAATCCAGATTCTTTTGGGGAGTTACCAGTACAGTAACCATACCAGGAATACTTAATTTATTAAGCTACTGCTTTTCTTAATCTCAGTGGAGATATTTACTGATAAACAGCTACCTACGCAGCATGTTCATGGCGTTCCTAAATGAGCTTTTTTCTCTGTTTCCTCACCACAATCCAGATTCTTTTGGGGAGTTACCAGTACAGTAACCATACCAGGAAGTACTTAATTTATTAAGCTACTGCTTTTCTTAATCTCAGTGGAGATATTTACTGATAAACAGCTACCTACGCAGCATGTTCATGTCGTTCATAAATGAGCTTTTATCTCTCTCCCTACATCACAAATCAGATTCTTCTGAGGAATTACCAGTACATTATCCTTTCCCCTGTGTAATTACCTTAACAAGCTCCAGCTGTTTTTATTCTCTGAAGGTTTACTCCCTGATATACAACTGCCTACCACCTTCGTAAGTGCAGGTCCTAAATGAGCTTTTTTCTCTGTTCCCTCACCACAATCCAGATTCTTTTGGGGAGTTACCAGTACAGTAACCATACCAGGAAGTACTTAATTTATTAAGCTACTGCTTTTCTTAATCTCAGTGGAGATATTTACTGATATACAGCTACCTACGCAGCATGTTCATTTCGTTCCTAAATGAGCTTTTTTCTCTGTTCCCTCACCACAATCCAGATTCTATTGGGGAGTTACCAGTACAGTATCCATACCAGGAAGTACTTAATTTATTAAGCTACTGCTTTTCTTAATCTCAGTGGAGATATTTACTGATAAACAGCTACGTATGCAGCATGTTCATGTCGTTCCTAAATGAGCTTTTATCTCTCTCCCCTCACCACAAGTCAGATTCTTCTGAGGAGTTCCCAATACATTATCCTTTCCCCTGTGTAATTACCTTAACAAGCTCCAGCTGTTTTTATTCTCAGAATCGATACTCCCTGATATACAGCTGCCTACCCCCTTCGTAAGTGCAGCTCATAAATGAGCTTTTTTCTCTGTTCCCTCACCACAATCCAGATTCTTTTGTGGAGTTACCAGTACAGTAACCATACCAGGAAATACTTAATTTATTAAGCTACTGGTTTTCTTAATCTCAGTGGAGATATTTACTGATAAACAGCTACCTACGCAGCATGTTCATGTCGTTCCTAAATGACCTTTAATCTCTCTCCCCTCACCACAAATCAGATTCTTCTGAGGAGTTTCCAGTATATTATGCTTTCCCCTGTATAATGACCTTAACAAGCTCCAGGTGTTTTTATTCTCAGAAGATTTACTCACTGATATACAGCTGCCTACCCCCTTTGTACGTGCAGGTCCTAAATGAGCTTTTTTCTCTGTTCCTTCACCACAATCCAGATTCTTTTGGGGAGTTACCAGTACAGTAACCATACCAGGAAGTACTTAATTTATTAAGCTACTGCTTTTCTTAATCTCAGTGGAGATATTTACTGATAAACAGCTACCTATGCAGCATGTTCTTTTCGTTCCTAAATGAGCTTTTTTCTCTGTTCCCTCACCACAATCCAGATTCTTTTGGGGAGTTACCAGTACAGTATCCATACCAGGAAGTACTTAATTTATTAAGCTACTGCTTTTCTTAATCTCAGTGGAGATATTTATTGATAAACAGCTATGTATGCAGCATGTTCAGGTCGTTCCTAAATGAGCTTTTATCTCTCTCCCCTCACCACAAATCAGATTTTTCTGAGGAGTTCCCAGTACATTATCCTTTCCCCTGTGTAATTACCTTAACAAGCTCCAGCTGTTTTTATTCTCAGAAGCGATACTCTCTGATATACAGCTGCCTACCCCCTTCGTAATTGCAGGTCCTAAATGAGCTTTTTTCTCTGTTCCCTCACCACAATCCAGATTCTTTTGGGTAGTTACCAGTACAGTAACCATACCAGGAAGTACTTAATTTATTAAGCTACTGCTTTTCTTAATCTCAGTGGAGATATTTACTGATAAACAGCTACCTACGCAGCATGTTCATGTCGTTCCTCAATGAGCTTTTATCTCTCTCCCCTCATCACAAATCAGAATCTTCTGAGGAGTTGCCAGTACATTATCCTTTCCCCTATGTAATTACCTTAACAAGCTCCAGCTGTTTTTATTCTCAGAATGTTTACTCCCTGGTATACAGCTGCCTACCCCCTTCATAAGTGCAGGTCCTAAATGAGCTTTTTTCTCTGTTCCCTCACCACAGTCCAGATTCTTTTGGGGAGTTACCAGTACAGTAACCATACCAGGAAGTACTTAATTTATTAAGCTACTGCTTTTCTTAATCTCAGTGGAGATATTTACTGATAAACAGCTACCTACGCAGCATGTTCATGTCGTTCCTAAATGAGCTTTTTATCTCTCTCCCCTCACCACAAATCAGATTCTTCTGAGGAGTTGCCAGTACATTATCCTTTCCCCTGTGTAATTACCTTAACAAGCTCCAGCTGTTTTTATTCTCAGAAGTTTTACTCCCTGATATACAGCTGCCTACCCCCTTCGTAAGTGCCGGTCCTAAATGAGCTTTTTCTCTGTTCCCTCACCACAATCCAGTTTCTTTTGGGGAGTTACCAGTATAGTAACCATACCAGGAAGTACTTAATTTATTAAGCTACTGCTTTTCTTAATCTCAGTGGAGATATTTACTGATAAAGCTACCTACGCAGCATGTTCATGTCGTTCCTAAATGAGCTTTTATCTCTCTCCCCTCACCACAAATCAGATTCTTCTGAGGAGTTCCCAGTACATTATCCTTTCCCCTGTGTAATTACCTTAACAAGCTCCAGCTGTTTTTATTCTCAGAAGGTTTACTCCCTGATATACAGCTGCCTAACCCCTTCGTAAGTGCAGGTCCTAAATGAGCTTTTTTCTCTGTTCCCTCACCACAATCCAGATTCTTTTGGGAGTTACCAGTACAGTAACCAGACCAGGAAGTACTTAATTTATTAACCTACTGCTTTTCTTAATGTCAGTGGAGATATTTACTGATAAACAGCTACCTACGCAGCATGTTCATGTCGTTCCTAAATGAGCTTTTATCTCTCTCCCCTCATCACAAATCAGAATCTTCTGAGGAGTTGCCAGTACATTATCCTTTCCCCTATGTAATTACCTTAACAAGCTCCAGCTGTTTTTATTCTCAGAATGTTTACTCCCTGGTATACAGCTGCCTACCCCCTTCATAAGTGCAGGTCCTAAATGAGCTTTTTTCTCTGTTCCCTCACCACAGTCCAGATTCTTTTGGGGAGTTACCAGTACAGTAACCATACCAGGAAGTACTTAATTTATTAAGCTACTGCTTTTCTTAATCTCAGTGGAGATATTTACTGATAAACAGCTACCTACGCAGCATGTTCATGTCGTTCCTAAATGAGCTTTTATCTCTCTCCCCTCACCACAAATCAGATTCTTCTGAGGAGTTGCCAGTACATTATCCTTTCCCCTGTGTAATTACCTTAACAAGCTCCAGCTGTTTTTATTCTCAGAAGTTTTACTCCCTGATATACAGCTGCCTACCCCCTTCGTAAGTGCCGGTCCTAAATGAGCTTTTTCTCTGTTCCCTCACCACAATCCAGTTTCTTTTGGGGAGTTACCAGTATAGTAACCATACCAGGAAGTACTTAATTTATTAAGCTACTGCTTTTCTTAATCTCAGTGGAGATATTTACTGATAAAGCTACCTACGCAGCATGTTCATGTCGTTCCTAAATGAGCTTTTATCTCTCTCCCCTCACCACAAATCAGATTCTTCTGAGGAGTTCCCAGTACATTATCCTTTCCCCTGTGTAATTACCTTAACAAGCTCCAGCTGTTTTTATTCTCAGAAGGTTTACTCCCTGATATACAGCTGCCTAACCCTTCGTAAGTGCAGGTCCTAAATGAGCTTTTTTCTCTGTTCCCTCACCACAATCCAGATTCTTTTGGGGAGTTACCAGTACAGTAACCAGACCAGGAAGTACTTAATTTATTAAGCTACTGCTTTTCATAATCTCAGTGAAATATTTACTGATAAACAGCTACCTACGCAGCATGTTCATGTCGTTCCTAAATGAGCTTTTTTCTGTGTTCCCTCACCACAATCCAGATTCTTTTGGGGAGTTACCAGTACAGTATCCATACCAGGAAGTACTTAATTTATTAAGCTACTGCTTTTCTTAATCTCAGTGTAGATATTTACTGATAAACAGCTACCTACGCAGCATGTTCATGTCGTTCCTAAATGAGCTTTTATCTCTCTCCCCTCACCACAAATCAGATTCGTCTGAGGAGTTCCCAGTACATTATCCTTTCCCCTGTGTAATTATCTTAACACGCTCCAGCTGTTTTTATTCTCAGAAGGTTTACTCCCTGATATACTGCTGCCTACCCCCTTCGTAAGTGCAAGTCCTAAATGAGCTTTTTTCTCTGTTCCCTCACCACAATCCAGATTCTTTTGGGGAGTTACCAGTACAGTAACCAGACCAGGAAGTACTTTATTTATTAAGCTACTGCTTTTCTTAATCTCAGTGGAGATATTTACTGATAAACAGCTCCCTACGCAGCATGTTCATGGCGTTCCTAAATGAGATTTTTTCTCTGTTTTCTCACCACAATCCAGATTCTTTTGGGGAGTTACCAGTACAGTATCCATACCAGGAAGTACTAACTTTATTAAGCTACTGCTTTTCTTAATCTCAGTGGAGATATTTACTGATAAACAGCCAAGTATGCAGCATGTTCATGTGGTTCCTAAATGAGCTTTTATCTCTCTCCCTCACCTCAAATCAGATTCTTCTGAGGAGTTCCCAGTACATTATGCTTTCCCCTGTGTAATTACCTTAACAAGCTCCATCTGTTTTTATTCTCAGAAGTTTTACTCCCTGATATACAGCTGCCTACCCCCTTCGTAAGTGCAGGTCCTAAATGAGCTTTTTTCTCTGATCCCTCACCACAATTCAGATTCTTTTGGGGAGTTACCAGTACAATAACCATACCAGGAAGTACTTAATTTATTAAGCTACTGCTTTTCTGAATCTCAGTGGAGATATTTACTGATAAACAGCTACCTACGCAGCATGTTCATGTCGTTCATAAATGACCTTTTATCTCTCTCCTCTCATCACAAATCAGATTCTTCTGAGGAATTACCAGTACATTATCTTTCCCCTGTGTAATTACCTTAACAAGCTCCAGCTGTTTTTATTCTCAGAACGTTTACCCGCTGATATACAACTGCCTACCCCCTTCGTAAGTGGAGGTCCTAAATGAGCTTTTTTCTCTGTTCCCTCACCACAATCCAGATTCTTTTGGGGAGTTACCAGTACAGTAACCATACCAGGAAGCACTTAATTTATTTAACTACTGCTTTTCTTAATCTCAGTGGAGATATTTACTGATAAACAGCTACCTACGCAGCATGTTCATGTCGTTCCTAAATGAGCTTTTATCTCTCTCCCGTCACCACAAATCAGATTCTTCTGAGGAGTTCCCAGTACATTATCCTTTCCACTGTGTAAATACCTTAACAAGCTTAAGCTGTTTTTATTCTCAGAAGGTTTAATCCCTGATATACAGCTGCATACCCCCTTCGTAAGTGCAGGTCCCTAAATGAGCTTTTTTCTCTGTTCCTCACCACAGTCCAGATTCTTTTGGGGAGATACCAGTACAGTAACCATACCAGGAAGTAAATAATTTATTAATCTACTGCTTTTCTTAATCCCAGTGCAGATATTTACTGATAAACAGATACCTACGCAGCATGTTCATGTCGTTCCTAAATGAGCTTTTATCTCTCTCCACTCACCACAAATCAGATTCTTCTGAGGAGTTCCCAGTACATTATCCTTTCCCCTGTATAATTACCTTAACAAGCTCCAGCTGTTTTTATTCTCAGAAGGTTTACTCCCTGATATACAGCTGCCTACCCCCTTCGTAAGTCCAGGTCCTAAATGAGCTTTTTTCTCTGTTCCCTCGCCACAATCCAGATTCTTTTGGGGAGTTACCAGTACAGTATCCTTACCAGGAAGTACTTAATTTATTACGTAACTGCTTTTCTTAATCTCAGTGTAGATATTTACTGATAAACAGCTACGTATGCAGCATGTTCATGTCGTTCCTAAATGAGCTATTATATCTCTCCCCTCACCACTAATCAGATTCTTCTGAGGAATTCCCAGTACATTATCCTTTCCCCTGTGTAATTACCTTAACAAGCTCCAGCTGTTTTTATTCTCAGAAGGTTTACTCCCTGATATACAGCTGCCTACCCCCTTCGTAAGTCCAGGTCCTAAATGAGCTTTTTTCTCTGTTCCCTCGCCACAATCCAGATTCTTTTGGGGAGTTACCAGTACAGTAACCATACCAGGAAGTACTTAATTTATTAAGCTACTGCTTTTCTTAATCTCAGTGGAGATATTTACTGATAAACAGCTACCTACGCAGCATGTTCATGTCGTTCCTAAATGAGCTTTTATCTCTCTCCACTCACCACAAATCAGATTCTTCTGAGGAGTTCCCAGTACATTATCCTTTCCCCTGTGTAATTACCTTAACAAGCTCCAGCTGTTTTTATTCTCAGAAGGTTTACTCCCTGATATACAGCTGCATACCCCCTCGTAAGTGCAGGTCCTAAATGAGCTTTTTTCTCTGTTCCCTCACCACAATCCAGATTCTTTTGGGGAGTTACCAGTACAGTAACCAGACCAGGAAGTACTTAATTTATTAAGCTACTGCTTTTCTTAATCTCAGTGGAGATATTTACTGATAAACAGCTACCTATGCAGCATGTTCATGGCGTTCCTAAATGAGATTTTTTCTCTGTTTTCTCACCATAATCCAGATTCTTTGGGGAGTTACCAGTACAGTATCCATACCAGGAAGTACTTACTTTATTAAGCTACTGCTTTTCTTAATCTCAGTGGAGATATTTACTGATAAACAGCCAAGTATGCAGCATGTTCATGTGGTTCTAAATGAGCTTTTATATCTCTCCCT
>NW_025956249.1:0-40439 GCF_023159225.1 Perognathus longimembris pacificus | reverse complement strand
ACTCCTCAGAAGAATCTGATTTGTGGTGAGGGGAGAGAGATAAAAGCTCATTTAGGAACGACATGAACATGTTGCGTAGATAGCTGTTTATCAGTAAATATCTCCACTGAGATTAAGAAAAGCAGTAGCTTAATAAATTAAGTACTTCCTGGTATGGTTCCTGTACTGGTAACTCCCCAAAAGAATCTGGATTGTGGTGAGGGAACAGAGAAAAAAGCTCATTTAGGACCTGCACTTACGAAGGGGGTAGGCAGCTGTATATCAGGGAGTAAACTTTCTGAGAATAAAAACAGCTGGAGCTTGTTAAGGTAATTAGACAGGGGAAAGGATAATGTACTGGGAACTCCTCAGAAGAATCTCATTTGTGGTGAGGGGAGAGAGATAAAAGCTCATTTAGGAACGACATGAACATGCTGCGTAGGTAGCTGTTTATCAGTAAATATCTCCACTGAGATTAAGAAAAGCAGTAGCTTAATAAATTAAGTACTTCCTGGTATGGTTCCTGTACTGGTAACTCCGCAAAAGAATCTGGATTGTGGTGAGGGAACAGAGAAAAAAGCTCATTAGGACCTGCACTTACGAAGGGGGTAGGCAGCTGTATATCAGGGAGTAAACCTTCTGAGAATAAAAACAGCTGGAGCTTGTTAAGGTAATTACACAGGGGAAAGTATAATGTACTGGGAACTCCTCAGAAGAATCTGATTTGTGGTGAGGGGAGAGAGATAAAAGCTCATTTAGGAACGACATGAACATGCTGCGTAGGTAGCTGTTTATCAGTAAATATCTCCACTGAGATTAAGAAAAGCAGTAGCTTAATAAATTAAGTACTTCCTGGTATGGTTACTGTACTGGTAACTCCCCAAAAGAATCTGGATTGTGGAAAGGGAACAGAGAAAAAAGCTCATTTAGGGCCTGCACTTACGAAGGGGGTAGGCAGCTGTATATCAGGGAGTAAACCTTCTGAGAATAAAAACAGCTGGAGCTTGTTAAGGTAATTACACAGGGGAAAGGATAATGTACTGGGAACTCCTCAGAAGAATCTGATTTGTGGTGAGGGGAGAGAGATAAAAGCTCCTTTAGGAACGACATGAACATGCTGCTTAGGTAGCTGTTTATCAGTAAATATCTCCACTGAGATTAAGAAAAGCAGTAGCTTAATAAATTAAGTACTTCCTGGTATGGTTACTGTACTGATAACTCCCCAAAAGAATCTGGATTGTGGTGAGGAGACAGAGAAAAAAGCTTATTTAGGACCTGCACTTACGGAGGGGGTAGGCAGCTGTATATCAGGGAGTAAACCTTCTGAGAATAAAAACAGCTGGAGCTTGTTAAGCTAATTACACAGGGGAAAGGATAATGTACTGGGAAATCCTCAGAAGAATCTGAGTTGTGGTGAAGGGAGAGAGATAAAAGCACATTTAGGAACGACATGAACATGTTGCGTACGTAGATGTTTATCAGTAAATATCTCCACTGAGATTAAGAAAAGCAGTAGCTTAATAAATTAAGTACTTCCTGGTATGGTTACTGTACTGGTACCTCCCCAAAAGAATCTGGATTGTGGTGAGGGAACAGAGAAAAAAGCTCATTTAGGACCTGCACTTACGAAGGGGGTCGGCAGCTGTATATCAGGGAGTAAACCTTCTGAGAATAAAAGCAGCTGGAGATTGTGAAGGTAATTACACAGGGGAAAGGATAATGTACTGGGAACTCCTCAGAAGAATCTGATTTGTGGTGAGGGGAGAGAGATAAAAGCTCATTTAAGAACGACATGAACATGCAACGTAGGTAGCTGTTTATCAGTAAATATCTCCAATGATATTAAGAAAAGCAGTAGCTTAATAAATTAAGTACTTCCTGGTATGCTTACTGTACTGGTAACTCCCCAAAAGAATCTGGGTTGTGGTGAGGGAACAGAGAAAAAAGCTCATTTAGGGCCTGCACTTACGAAGGGGGTAGGCAGCTGTATATCAGGGAGTAAACCTTCTGAGAATAAAAACAGCTGGAGCTTGTTAAGGTAATTACACAGGGGAAAGGATAATGTACTGGAACTGCTCAGAAGAATCAGATTTGTGGTGAGGGGAGAGAGATAAAAGCTCATTTAGGAACGACATGAACATGCTGCGTAGGTAGCTGTTTATCAGTAAATATCTCCACTGAGATTAAGAAAAGCAGTAGCTTAATAAATTAAGTACTCCCTGTGTGGATACTGTTCTGGTAACTCCCCAAAACAATCTGGATTGTGGTGAGGGAACAGAGAAAAAGCTCATTTAGGACCTGCACTTACGAAGGGGGTAGGCAGCTGTATATCAGGGAGTAAAACCTTCTGAGAATAAAAACAGCTGGAGCTTGTTAAGGTAATTACACAGGGGAAAGGATATTGTACTGGGAACTCCTCAGAAGAATCTGATTTGTGGTGAGGGGAGAGAGATAAAAGCTCCTTTAGGAAAGACATGAACATGCTGCTTAGGTAGCTGTTTATCAGTAAATATCTCCACTGAGATTAAGAAAAGCAGTAGCTTAATAAATTAAGTACTTCCTGGTATGGTTACTGTACTGATAACTCCCCAAAAGAATCTGGATTGTGGTGAGGGAACAGAGAAAAAAGCTTATTAAGGACCTGCACTTACGGAGGGGGTAGTCAGCTGTATATCAGGGAGTAAACCTTCTGAGAATAAAAACAGCTGGAGCTTGTTAAGGTAATTACACAGGGGAAAGGATAATGTACTGGGAAATCCTCAGAAGAATCTGATTTGTGGTGAGGGGAGAGAGATAAAAGCTCATTTAGGAACGACATGAACATGCTGCGTAGGTAGCTGTTTATCAGTAAATATCTCCACTGAGATTAAGAAAAGCAGTAGTTTAATAAATTAATTACTTCCTCGTATGGTTACTGTACTGGTAACTCCCCAAAAGAATCTGGATTGTGGTGAGGGAACAGAGAAAAAAGCTCATTTAGGACCTGCACTTACGAAGGGGGTAGGCAGCTGTATATCAGGGAGTAAACCTTCTGAGAATAAAAACAGCTGGAGCTTGTTAATGTAATTACACAGGGGAAAGGATAATGTACTGGGAACTCCTCAGAAGAATCTGATTTGTGGTGAGGGGAGAGAGATAAAAGCTCATTTAGGAACGACATGAACATGTTGCGTAGGTAGCTGTTTATCAGTAAATATCTCCACTGAGATTAAGAAAAGCAGTAGCTTAATAAATTAAGTACTTCCTGGTATGGTTACTGTACTGGTAACTCCGCAAAAGGATCTGGATTGTGGTGAGGGAACAGAGAAAAAAGCTCATTTAGGACCTGCACTTACGAAAGGGGTAGGCAGCTGTATATCAGGGAGTAAACCTTCTGAGAATAAAAACAGCTGGAGCTTGTTAAGGTAATTACACAGGGGAAAGTATAATGTACTGGGAACTCCTCAGAAGAATCTGATTTGTGGTGAGGGGAGAGAGATAAAAGCTCATTTAGGAACGACATGAACATGCTGCGTAGGTAGCTGTTCATCAGTAAATATCTCCACTGAGATTAAGAAAAGCAGTAGCTTAATAAATTATGTACTTCCTTTTATGGTTACTTTACTGGTAACTCCCCAAAAGAATCTGGATTGTGGTGAGGGAACAGAGAAAAAAGCTCATTTAGGACCTGCAATTACGAAGGGGGTAGGCAGCTGTATATCAGGGAGTAAACCTTCTGAGAATAAAAACAGCTGGAGCTTGTTAAGGTAATTACACAGGGGAAAGGATAATGTACTGGGAACTCCTCAAAAGAATCTGATTTGTGGTGAGGGGAGAGATATAAAAGCTCATTTAGGAACGACATGAACATGCTGCGTAGGTAGCTGATTATCAGTAAATATCTCCACTGAGATTAAGAAAAGCAGTAGCTTAATAAATTAAGTACTCCCTGTGTGGATACTGTTCTGGTAACTCCCCAAAATAATCTGGATTGTGGTGAGGGAACAGAGAAAAAAGCTCATTTAGGACCTGCACTTACGAAGGGGGTAGGCAGCAGTATATCAGGGAGTAAACCTTCTGAGAATAAAAACAGCTGGAGCTTGTTAAGGTAATTACACAGGGGAAAGGATAATGTACTTGGAACTCCTCAGAAGAATCTGATTTGTGGTGAGGGGAGAGAGATAAAAGCTCATTTAGGAACGACATGAACATGTTGCGTAGGTAGCTGTTTATCAGTAAATATCTCCACTGAGATTAAGAAAAGCAGTAGCTTAATAAATTAAGTACTTCCTGGTATGGTTCCTGTACTGGTAACTCCCCAAAAGAATCTGGATTGTGGTGAGGGAACAGAGAAAAAAGCTCATTTAGGACCTGCACTTACCAAGGGGGTAGGCAGCTGTATATCAGGGAGTAAACTTTCTGAGAATAAAAACAGCTGGAGCTTGTTAAGGTAATTAGACAGGGGAAAGGATAATGTACTGGGAACTCCTCAGAAGAATCTGATTTGTGGTGAGGGGAGAGAGATAAAAGCTCATTTAGGAACGACATGAACATGCTGCGTAGGTAGCTGTTTATCAGTAAATATATCCACTGAGATTAAGAAAAGCAGTAGCTTAATAAATTAAGTACTTCCTGGTATGGTTCCTGTACTGGTAACTCCCCAAAGTAATCTGGATTGTGGTGAGGGAACAGAGAAAAAAGTTCATTTAGGACCTGCACTTACGAAGGGGGTAGGCAGCTGTATATCAGGGAGTAAACCTTCTGAGAATAAAAACAGCTGGAGCTTGTTAAGGTAATTACACAGGGGAAAGGATATTTTACTGGGAACTCCTCAGAAGAATCTGATTTGTGGTGAGGGGAGAGAGATAAAAGCTCATTTAGGAACGACATGAACATGCTGCGTAGGTACCTGTTTATAAGTAAATATCTCCACTGAGATTAAGAAAATCAGTACCTTAATAAATTAAGTACTTCCTGGTATGGTTACTTTACTGGTAACTCCCCAAAAGAATCTGGATTTTGGTGAGGGAACAGAGAAAAAAGCTCATTTAGGACCTGCACTTACGAAGGTGGTAGGCAGCTGTATATCAGGGAGTAAACCTTCTGAGAATAAAAACAGCTGGAGCTTGTTAAGGTAATTACACAGGGGAAAGGATAATGTACTGGGAACTCCTCAGAAGAATCTGATTTGTGGTGAGGGGAGAGAGATAAAAGCTCCTTTAGGAACGACATGAATATGCTGCTTAGGTAGCTGTTTATCAGTAAATATCTCCATTGAGATTAAGAAAAGCAGTAGCTTAATAAATTAAGTACTTCCTGGTATGGTTACTGTACTGATAACTCCCCAAAAGAATCTGGATTGTGGTGAGGGAACAGAGAAAAAAGCTTATTTAGGACCTGCACTTACGGAGGGGGTAGGCAGCTGTATATCAGGGAGTAAACCTTCTGAGAATAAAAACAGCTGGAGCTTGTTAAGGTAATTACACAGGGGAAAGTATAATGTACTGGGAACTCCTCAGAAGAATCTGATTTGTGGTGAGGGGAGAGAGATAAAAGCTCATTTAGGAACGACATGAACATGTTGCTTAGGTAGCTGTTTATCAGTAAATATCTCCACTGAGATTAAGAAAACTAGTAGCTTAATAAATTAAGTACTTCCTGGTATGGTTACTCTACTGGTAACTCCGCAAAAGAATCTGGATTGTGGTGAGGGAACAGAGAAAAAAGCTCATTTAGGACCTGCACTTACGAAGGGGGTAGGCAGCTGTATATCAGGGAGTAAACTTTCTGAGAATAAAAACAGCTGGAGCTTGTTAAGGTAATTAGACAGGGGAAAGGATAATGTACTGGGAACTCCTCAGAAGAATCTGATTTGTGGTGAGGGGAGAGAGATAAAAGCTCATTTAGGAACGACATGAACATGCTGCCTAGGTAGCTGTTTATCAGTAAATATCTCCACTGAGATTAAGAAAAGCAGTAGCTTAATAAATTAAGTACTTCCTGGTATGGTTCCTGTACTGGTAACTCCGCAAAAGAATCTGGATTGTGGTGAGGGAACAGAGAAAAAAGCTCATTTAGGACCTGCACTTACGAAGGGGGTAGGCAGCTGTATATCAGGGAGTAAACCTTCTGAGATTAAAAACAGCTGGAGCTTGTTAAGGTAATTACACAGGGGAAAGTATAATGTACTGGGAACTCCTCAGAAGAATCTGATTTGTGGTGAGGGGAGAGAGATAAAAGCTCATTTAGGAACGACATGAACATGCTGCGTAGGTAGCTGTTTATCAGTAAATATCTCCACTGAGATTAAGAAAAGCAGTAGCTTAATAAATTAAGTACTTCCTGGTATGGTTACTGTACTGGTAACTCCCCAAAAGAATCTGGATTGTGGAAAGGGAACAGAGAAAAAAGCTCATTTAGGGCCTGCACTTACGAAGGGGGTAGGCAGCTGTATATCAGGGAGTAAACCTTCTGAGAATAAAAACAGCTGGAGCTTGTTAAGGTAATTACACAGGGGAAAGGATAATGTACTGGGAACTCCTCAGAAGAATCTGATTTGTGGTGAGGGGAGAGAGATAAAAGCTCCTTTAGGAACGACATGAACATGCTGCTTAGGTAGCTGTTTATCAGTAAATATCTCCACTGAGATTAAGAAAAGCAGTAGCTTAATAAATTAAGTACTTCCTGGTATGGTTACTGTACTGATAACTCCCCAAAAGAATCTGGATTGTGGTGAGGGAACAGAGAAAAAAGCTTATTTAGGACCTGCACTTACGGAGGGGGTAGGCAGCTGTATATCAGGGAGTAAACCTTCTGAGAATAAAAACAGCTGGAGCTTGTTAAGCTAATTACACAGGGGAAAGGATAATGTACTGGGAAATCCTCAGAAGAATCTGAGTTGTGGTGAAGGGAGAGAGATAAAAGCACATTTAGGAACGACATGAACATGTTGCGTACGTAGATGTTTATCAGTAAATATCTCCACTGAGATTAAGAAAAGCAGTAGCTTAATAAATTAAGTACTTCCTGGTATGGTTACTGTACTGGTACCTCCCCAAAAGAATCTGGATTGTGGTGAGGGAACAGAGAAAAAAGCTCATTTAGGACCTGCACTTACGAAGGGGGTCGGCAGCTGTATATCAGGGAGTAAACCTTCTGAGAATAAAAGCAGCTGGAGATTGTGAAGGTAATTACACAGGGGAAAGGATAATGTACTGGGAACTCCTCAGAAGAATCTGATTTGTGGTGAGGGGAGAGAGATAAAAGCTCATTTAAGAACGACATGAACATGCTACGTAGGTAGCTGTTTATCAGTAAATATCTCCAATGATATTAAGAAAAGCAGTAGCTTAATAAATTAAGTACTTCCTGGTATGCTTACTGTACTGGTAACTCCCCAAAAGAATCTGGGTTGTGGTGAGGGAACAGAGAAAAAAGCTCATTTAGGGCCTGCACTTACGAAGGGGGTAGGCAGCTGTATATCAGGGAGTAAACCTTCTGAGAATAAAAACAGCTGGAGCTTGTTAAGGTAATTACACAGGGGAAAGGATAATGTACTGGGAACTGCTCAGAAGAATCAGATTTGTGGTGAGGGGAGAGAGATAAAAGCTCATTTAGGAACGACATGAACATGCTGCGTAGGTAGCTGTTTATCAGTAAATATCTCCACTGAGATTAAGAAAAGCAGTAGCTTAATAAATTAAGTACTCCCTGTGTGGATACTGTTCTGGTAACTCCCCAAAACAATCTGGATTGTGGTGAGGGAACAGAGAAAAAGCTCATTTAGGACCTGCACTTACGAAGGGGGTAGGCAGCTGTATATCAGGGAGTAAACCTTCTGAGAATAAAAACAGCTGGAGCTTGTTAAGGTAATTACACAGGGGAAAGGATATTGTACTGGGAACTCCTCAGAAGAATCTGATTTGTGGTGAGGGGAGAGAGATAAAAGCTCCTTTATGAACGACATGAACATGCTGCCTATGTACCTGTTCATCAGTAAATATCTCCACTGAGATTAAGAAAAGCAGTAGCTTAATAAATTATGTACTTCCTTTTATGGTTACTTTACTGGTAACTCCCCAAAAGAATCTGGATTGTGGTGAGGGAACAGAGAAAAAAGCTCATTTAGGACCTGCAATTACGAAGGGGGTAGGCAGCTGTATATCAGGGAGTAAACCTTCTGAGAATAAAAACAGCTGGAGCTTGTTAAGGTAATTACACAGGGGAAAGGATAATGTACTGGGAACTCCTCAAAAGAATCTGATTTGTGGTGAGGGGAGAGATATAAAAGCTCATTTAGGAACGACATGAACATGCTGCGTAGGTAGCTGATTATCAGTAAATATCTCCACTGAGATTAAGAAAAGCAGTAGCTTAATAAATTAAGTACTCCCTGTGTGGATACTGTTCTGGTAACTCCCCAAAATAATCTGGATTGTGGTGAGGGAACAGAGAAAAAAGCTCATTTAGGACCTGCACTTACGAAGGGGGTAGGCAGCAGTATATCAAGGAGTAAACCTTCTGAGAATAAAAACAGCTGGAGCTTGTTAAGGTACTTACACAGGGGAAAGGATAATGTACTGGGAACTCCTCAGAAGAATCTGATTTGTGGTGAGGGGAGAGAGATAAAAGCTCATTTAGGACCTGCACTTATGAAGGGGGTAGGCAGCTGTATATCAGGGAGTAAACCTTCTGAGAATAAAAACATCTGGAGCTTGTTAAGGTAATTACACAGGCGAAAGGATAATGTACTGGGAACTCCTGAGAAGAATCTGATTTGTGGTGAGGGGAGAGAGATAAAAGCTCATTTAGGAACGACATGAACATGCTGCGTACGTAGCGGTTTATCAGTAAATATCTCCACTGAGATTAAGAAAAGCAGTAGCTTAATATATTAAGTACTCCCTGGTATGGTTACTGTACTGGTAACTCCCCAAAAGAATCTGGATTGTGGTGAGGGAACAGAGAGAAAATCTCATTTAGGACCTGCACTTACGAAGGGGGTAGGCAACTGTATATCAGGGAGTAAACCTTCTGAGAATAAAAACAGCTGGAGATTGTTAAGGTAATTACACAGGGGAAATGATAATGTACTGGGAACTCCTCAGAAGAATCTGATTTGTGGTGAGGGGAGAGAGATAAAAGCTCATTTAGGAACGACATGAACATGCTGCGTACGTAGCTGTTTATCAGTAAATATCTCCACTGAGATTAAGAAAAGCAGTAGCTTAATAAATTAAGTACTTCCTGGTATGGTTACTGTACTGGTAAATCCCAAAAACAATCTGGATTGTGGTGAGGGAACAGAGAAAAAAGCTCATTTATGACCTGCACTTACGAAGGGGGTAGGCAGGTGTATATCAGGGAGTAAACCTTCTGAGAATAAAAACAGCTGGAGCTTGTTAAGGTAATTACACAGGGGAAAGGATAATGCACTGGGAACTCCTCAGAAGAATCTGATTTGTGGTGAGGGGAGAGAGATAAAAGCTCATTTAGGAACGACATGAACATGCTGTGTAGGTAGCTGTTTATCAGTAAATATCTCCACTGAGATTAAGAAAAGCAGTAGCTTAATAAATTAAGTACTCCCAGGTATGGTTACTGTTCTGGTAACTCCCCAAAAGAATCTGGATTGTGGTGAGGGAACAGAGAAAAAAGCTCATTTAGGACCTGCACTTACGAAGGGGGTAGGCAGCTGTATATCAGGGAGTAAACCTTCTGAGAATAAAAACAGCTGGAGCTTGTTAAGGTAATTACACAGGGGAAAGGATAATGTACTTGGAACTCCTCAGAAAAATCTGATTTGTGGTGAGGGGAGAGAGATAAAAGCTCATTTAGGAACGACATGAACATGCTGCGTAGGTAGGTGTTTATCAGTAAATATCTCCACTGAGATTAAGAAAAGCAGTAGCTTAATAAATTAAGTACTCCCTGGTATGGTTACTGTTCTGGTAACTCCCCAAAAGAATCTGGATTGTGGTGAGGGAACAGAGAAAAAAGCTCATTTAGGACCTGCACTTACGAAGGGGGTAGGCAGCTGTATATCAGGGAGTAAACCTTCTGAGAATAAAAACAGCTGGAGCGTGTTAAGTTAATTACACAGTGGAAAGGATAATGTACTGGGAACTCCTCAGAAGAATCTGATTTGTGGTGAGGGGAGAGAGATAAAAGCTCATTTAGGAACGACATGAACGTGCTGCGTAGGTAGCTGTTTATCAGTAAATATCTCCACTGAGATTAAGAAAAGCAGTAGCTTAATAAATTAAGTACTTCCTGGTATGGTTACTGTACTGGTAACTCCCCAAAAGAATCTGGATTGTCGTGAGGGAACAGAGAAAAAAGCTCATTTAGGACCTGCACTTACGAAGGGGCTAGGCAGCTGTATATCATTGAGGAAAACTTCTGAGAATAAAAACAGCTGGATCTTGTTAAGGTAATTACACAGGGGAAAGGATAATGTACTGGGAACTCCTCAGAAGAATCTGATTTGTGGTGAGGGGAGAGAGATAAAAGCTCATTTAGGAACGACATGAACGTGCTGCGTAGGTAGCTGTTTATCAGTAAATATCTCCACTGAGATGAAGAAAATCAGTAGCTTAATAAATTAAGTACTTCCTGGTATGGTTACTGTACTGGTAACTCCCCAAAAGAATCTGGATTGTCGTGAGGGAACAGAGAAAAAAGCTCATTTAGGACCTGCACTTAAGAAGGGGGTAGGCAGCTGTATATCAGGGAGTAAACCTTCTGAGAATAAAAACAGCTGGAGCTTGTTAAGGTAATTACACAAGGGAAAGGATAATGTACTGGGAAATCCTCAGAAGAATCTGATTTGTGGTGAGGGGAGAGAGATAAAAGCTCATTTAGGAACGACATGAACATGCTGCATAGGTAGCTGTTTATCAGTAAATATCTCCACTGAGATTAAGAAAAGCAGTAGCTTAATAAATTAAGTACTTCCTGGTATGGTTACTGTACTGGTAACTCCAAAAAATATCTGGATTGTGGTGAGGGAACAGAGAAAAAAGCTCATTTAGGACCTGCACTTACGAAGGGGGTAGGCCGCTGTATATCAGGGAGTAAACCTTCTGAGAATAAAAACAGCTGGAGCTTGTTAAAGTAATTACACAGGGGAAAGGATAATGTACTGGGAACACCTCAGAAAAATCTGATTTGTGGTGACGGGAGAGAGATAATAGCTCATTTAGGAACGACATGAACGTGCTGCGTAGGTAGCTGTTTATCAGTAAATATCTGCACTGAGATTAAGAAAAGCAGTAGCTTAATAAATTAAGTACTTCCTGGTATGGTTACTGTACTGGCAACTCCCCAAAAGAATCTGGATTGTCGTGAGGGAACAGAGAAAAAAGCTCATTTAGGACCTGCACTTACGAAGTTGGTAGGCAGCTGTATATCAGGGAGTAAACCTACTGAGAATAAAAACAGCTGGAGGTGTTTAAGGCAATTACACAGGGGAAAGGATAATGTACTGGGAACTCCTCAGAAGAATCTGATTTGTGGTGAGGGGAGAGAGATAAAAGCTCATTTAGGAACGACATGAACATGCTGCGTAGGTAGCTGTTTATCAGTAAATATCTGCACTGAGATTAAGAAAAGCAGTAGCTTAATAAATTAAGTACTTCCTGGTATGGTTACTGTACTGGTAACTCCCCAAAAGAATCTGGATTGTGGTGAGGGAACAGAGAAAAAAGCTCATTTAGGATCTGCACTTACGAAGGGGGTAGGCAGCTGAATATCAGGGAGTAAACCTTCTGAGAATAAAAACAGCTGGAGCTTGTTAAGGTAATTACACAGGGGAAAGGATAATGTACTGGGAACTCCTCAGAAGAATCTGATTTGTGGTGAGGGGAGAGAGATGAAAGCTCATTTAGGAACGACATGAACATGCTGCGTAGGTATCTGTTTATCAGTAAATATCTCCACTGAGATTAAGAAAAGCAGTAGCTTAATAAATTAAGTACTTCCTGGTATGGTTACTGTACTGGTAACTTCACAAAAGAATCTGAATTGTGGTGAGGGAACAGAGAATAAATCTCATTTAGGACCTGCACTTACGAAGTTGGTAGGCAGCTGTATATCAGGGAGTAAACCTTCTGAGAATAAAAACACCTGGAGCTTGATAAGGCAATTACACAGGGGAAAGGATAATGTACTGGGAACTCCTCAGAAGAATCTGATTTGTGGTGAGGGGAGAGAGATAAAAGCTCATTTAGGCACGACATGAACATGCTGCGTATGTAGCTGTTTATCAGTAAATATCTCCACTGTGATTAAGAAAAGCAGTAGCTTAATAAATTAAGTACTTCCTGGTATGGTTACTGTACTGGTAACTCCCCAAAAGAATCTGGATTTTGGAGAGGGAACAGAGAAAAAAGCTCATTTAGGACCTGCACTTACGAAGGGGGTAGGCAGCTGTATATAAGGGAGTAAACCTTCTGAGAATAAAAACAGCTGGAGCTTGTTAAGGTAATTACACAGGGGAAAGGATAATGTACTGGGAACTCCTCAGAAGAATCTGACCTAAGGTGAGGGGAGAGAGATAAAAGCTCATTTAGGAACGACATCAACATGCCTCATACGTAGCTGTTTATCAGTAAATATCTCCACTGAGATTAAGAGAAGAAGTAGCTTAATAAATTAAGTACTTCCTGGTATGGTTACTCTACTGGTAACTCCCCAAAAGAATCTGGATTGTGGTGAGGGAACAGAGAAAAAAGCTCATTTAGGACCTGCACTTATGAAGGGGGTAGGTAGCTGTATATCAGGGAGTAAACCTTCTGAGAATAAAAACAGCTGGAGCTTGTTAAGGTAATTACACAGGGGAAAGGATAATGTACTGGGAACTCCTCAAAAGAATCTGATTTGTGGTGAGGGGAGAGAGATAAAAGCTCATTTAGGAACGACATGAACATGCTGCGTAGTTAGCTGTTTATCAGTAAATATCTCCACTGAGATTAAGAAAAGCAGTAGCTTAATAAATTAAGTACTTCCTGGTATGGTTACTGTACTGGTAACTCCCCAAAAGAATCTGGATTGTGGTGAGGGAAAGAGAAAAAAGCTCATTTAGGACCTGCACTTACGATGGGGGTAGGCAGCTGTATATCAGGGAGTAAACCTTCTGAGAATAAAAACAGCTGGAGCTTGTAAAGGTAATTACACAGGGGAAAGGATAATGTACTGGGAACTCCTCAGAAGTATCTGATTTGTGGTGAGGGGAGAGAGATAAAAGCTCATTTAGGAACGACATGAACATGCTGTGTAGGTAGCTGTTTATCAGTAAATATCTCCACTGAGACTAAGAAAAGCAATAGCTTAATAAATTAAGTACTTCCTGGTATGGTTACTGTACTGGTGACTCCCCAAAAGAATCTGGATTGTGGTGAGGGAACAGAGAAAAAAGCTCATTTAGGACCTGCACTTACGAAGGGGGTAGGCAGCTGTATATCAGGGAGTAAACCTTCTGAGAGTAAAAACAGCTGGAGCTTGTAAAGGTAATTACACAGGGGAAAGGATAATGTACTGGGAACTCCTCAGAAGAATCTGATTTGCGGTGAGTGGAGAGAGATAAAAGCTCATTTAGGAACGACATGAACATGCTGTGTAGGTAGCTGTTTATCAGTAAATATCTCCACTGAGATTAAGAAAAGCAGTAGCTTAATGAATTAAGTACTTCCTGGTATGGTTACTGTACTGGTAACTCCCCAAAAGAATCTGGATTGTGGTGAGGGAACAGAGAAAAAAGCTCAATTAGGACCTGCACTTACGAAGGGGGTAGGCAACTGTATATCAGGGAGTAAACCTTCTGAGAATAAAAACAGCTGGAGCTTGTTAAGGTAATTACACAGTGGCAATGATAATGTACTGGGAACTCCTCAGAAGAATCTGATTTGTGGTGAGGGGAGAGAGATAAAAGCTCATTTAGAAACGACATGAACATGCTGCGTACGTAGCTGTTTATCAGTAAATATCTCCACTGAGATTAGGAAAAGCAGTAGCTTATTAAATTAAGTACTTCCTGGTATGGTTACTCTACTGGTAACTCCCCAAAGGAATCTGGATTGTGGTGTGGGAACAGAGAAAAAAGCTCATTATGGACCTGCACTTAGGAAGGGGGTAGGAAGCTGTATATCAGGGAGTAAACCTTCTGAGAATAAAAACAGGTGGAGCTTGTTAAGGTAATTACACAGGGGAAAGGATAATGTACTGGGAACTCCTCTGAAGAATCAGATTTGTGGTGAGGGGAGAGAGATAAAAGCTCATTTAGGAACGACATGAACATGCTGCGTAGGTAGCTGTTTATCAGTAAATATCTCCACTGAGATTAAGAAAAGCAGTGGCTTAATAAATTAAGTACTTCCTGGTATGGTTACTGTACTGGTAACTCCCCAAAAGAATCTGGATTGTGGTGAGAGAACAGAGAAAAAAGCTCATTTAGGACCTGCACTTACGAAGGGGGTAGGCAGCTGCATATCAGGGAGTAAACCTTCTGAGAATAAAAACAGCTGTAGCTTGTTAAGGTAATTACACAGGGGAAAGGATAATGTACTGGGAACACCTCAGAAGAATCTGATTTGTGGTTTTGGGAGAGAGATAATAGCTCATTTAGGAACGACATGAACATGCTGCTTAGGTAGCTGTTTATCAGTAAATATCTCCACTGAGATTAAGAAAAGCAGTAGCTTATTAAATTTAGTACTTCCTGGTATGATTACTCTACTGGTAACTCCCCACAGGAATCTGGATTGTGGTGTGGGAACAGAGAAAAAAGCTCATTAGGGACCTGCACTTAGGAAGGGGGTAGGAAGCTGTATATCAGGGAGTAAACCTTCTGAGAATAAAAACAGCTGGACCTTGTTAAGGTAATTACACAGGGGAAAGGATAATGTACTGGGAACTCCTCAGAAGAATCTGATTTGTGGTGAGGGGAGAGAGATAAAAGCTCATTTAGGAACGACATGAACATGCTGCGTAGGTAGCTGTTTATCAGTAAATATCTGCACTGAGATTAAGAAAAGCAGTAGCTTAATAAATTAAGTACTTCCTGGTATGGTTACTGTACTGGTAACTCCCCAAAAGAATCTGGATTGTGGTGAGGGAACAGAGAAAAAAGCTCATTTAGGACCTGCACTTACGAAGGGGGTAGGCAGCTGAATATCATTGAGTAAACCTTCTGACAATAAAAACAGCTGGAGCTTGTTAAGGTAATTACACAGGGGAAAGGATAATGTACTGGGAACTCCTCAGAAGAATCTGATTTGTGGTGAGGGGAGAGAGATAAAAGCTCATTTAAGAACGACATGAACATGCTGCGTAGGTAGCTGTTTATCAGTAAATATCTCAACTGAGATTAAGAAAAGCAGTAGCTTATTAAATTAAGTACTTCCGGTATGGTTACTCTACTGGTAACTCCCCAAAAGAATCTGGAGTGTGGTGAGGGAACAAAGAAATAAGCTAATTAGGGACCTGCACTTAGGAAGGGGGTAGGAAGCTGTATATCAGGGAGTAAACCTTCTGAGAATAAAAACAGCTGGAGCTTGTTAAGGTAATTACACAGGGGAAAGGATAATGTACTGGGAACTCCTCAGAAGAATCTGATTTGTGGTGAGGGGAGAGAGATAAAAGCTCATTTAGGCACGACATGAACATGCTGCGTAGGTAGCTGTTTATCAGTAAATATCTCCACTGTGATTAAGAAAAGCAGTAGCTTAATAAATTAAGTACTTCCTGGTATGGTTACTGTACTGGTAACTCTCCAAAAGAATCTGGATTTTGGTGAGGGAACAGAGAAAAAAGCTCATTTAGGACCTGCACTTAAGAAGGGGGTAGGCAGCTGAATATAAGGGAGTAAACCTTCTGAGAATAAAAACAGCTGGAGCTTGTTAAGGTAATTACACAGGGGAAAGGATAATGTACTGGGAACTCCTGAGAAGAATCTGATCTGTGGTGAGGGGAGAGAGGTAAAAGCTCATTTAGGAACGACATGAACATGCTGCGTAGGTAGCTGTTTATCAGTAAATATCTCCACTGAGATTAAGAAAAGCAATAGCTTAATAAATTAAGTACTTCCTGGTATGGTTACTGTACTGGTAACTCCCCAAAAGAATCTGGATTGTGGTGAGGGAACAGAGAAAAAAGCTCATTAGGGACCTGCACTTAGGAAGGGGGTAGGAAGCTGTATATCAGGGAGTAAACCTTCTGAGAATAAAAACAGCTGGAGCTCGTTAAGGTAATTACACAGGGGAAAGGATAATGTACTGGGAACTCCTCTGAAGAATCAGATTTGTGGTGAGGGGAGAGAGATAAAAGCTCATTTAGGAACGACATGAACATGCTGCGTAGGTAGCTGTTTATCAGTAAATATCTCCACTGAGATTAAGAAAAGCAGTGGCTTAATAAATTAAGTACTTCCTGGTATGGTTACTGTACTGGTAACTCCCCAAAAGAATCTGGATTGTGGTGAGAGAACAGAGAAAAAAGCTCATTTAGGACCTGCACTTACGAAGGGGGTAGGCAGCTGCATATCAGGGAGTAAACCTTCTGAGAATAAAAACAGCTGTAGCTTGTTAAGGTAATTACACAGGGGAAAGGATAATGTACTGGGAACACCTCAGAAGAATCTGATTTGTGGTTTTGGGAGAGAGATAATAGCTGATTTAGAAACGACATGAACATGCTGCGTAGGTAGCTGTTTATCAGTAAATATCTCCACTGAGATTAAGAAAAGCAGTAGCTTATTAAATTAAGTACTTCCTGGTATGATTACTCTACTGGTAACTCCCCAAAGGAATCTGGATTGTGGTGTGGGAACAGAGAAAAAAGCTCATTAGGGACCTGCACTTAGGAAGGGGGTAGGAAGCTGTATATCAGGGAGTAAACCTTCTGAGAATAAAAACAGCTGGAGCTTGTTAAGGTAATTACACAGGGGAAAGGATAATGTACTGGGAACTCCTCAGAAGAATCTGATTTGTGGTGAGGGGAGAGAGATAAAAGCTCATTTAGGAACGACATGAACATGCTGCGTAGGTAGCTGTTTATCAGTAAATATCTCAACTGAGATTAAGAAAAGCAGTAGCTTAATAAATTAAGTACTTCCTGGTATGGTTACTGTACTGGTAACTCCCCAAAAGAATCTGGATTGTGGTGAGGGAACAGAGAAAAAAGCTCATTTAGGACCTGCACTTACGAAGGGGGTAGGCAGCTGAATATCAGGGAGTAAACCTTCTGACAATAAAAACAGCTGGAGCTTGTTAAGGTAATTACACAGGGGAAAGGATAATGTACTGGGAACTCCTCAGAAGAATCTGATTTGTGGTGAGGGGAGAGAGATAAAAGCTCATTTAAGAACGACATGAACATGCTGCGTAGGTAGCTGTTTATCAGTAAATATCTCAACTGAGATTAAGAAAAGCAGTAGCTTATTAAATTAAGTACTTCCGGTATGGTTACTCTACTGGTAACTCCCCAAAAGAATCTGGAGTGTGGTGAGGGAGCAAAGAAATAAGCTCATTAGGGACCTGCACTTAGGAAGGGGGTAGGAAGCTGTATATCAGGGAGTAAACCTTCTGAGAATAAAAACAGCTGGAGCTTGTTAAGGTAATTACACAGGGGAAAGGATAATGTACTGGGAACTCCTCAGAAGAATCTGATTTGTGGTGAGGGGAGAGAGATGAAAGCTCATTTAGGAACGACATGAACATGCTGCGTAGGTAGCTGTTTATCAGTAAATATTTCCACTGAGATTAAGAAAAGCAGTAGCTTAATAAATTAAGTACTTCCTGGTATGGTTACTGTACTGGTAACTTCACAATAGAATCTGAATTGTGGTGAGGGAACAGAGAATAAATCTCATTTAGGACCTGCACTTACGAAGTTGGTAGGCAGCTGTATATCAGGGAGTAAACCTTCTGAGAATAAAAACACCTGGAGCTTGTTAAGGAAATTACACAGGGGAAAGGATAATGTACTGGGAACTCCTCAGAAGAATCTGATTTGTGGTGAGGGGAGAGAGATAAAAGCTCATTTAGGCACGACATGAACATGCTGCGTAGGTAGCTGTTTATCAGTAAATATCTCCACTGTGATTAAGAAAAGCAGTAGCTTAATAAATTAAGTACTTCCTGGTATGGTTACTGTACTGGTAACTCCCCAAAAGAATCTGGATTTTGGTGAGGGAACAGAGAAAAAAGCTCATTTAGGACCTGCACTTACGAAGGGGGTAGGCAGCTGAATATAAGGGAGTAAACCTTCTGAGAATAAAAACAGCTGGAGCTTGTTAAGGTAATTACACAGTGGAAAGGATAATGTACTGGGAACTCCTGAGAAGAATCTGATCTGTGGTGAGGGGAGAGAGGTAAAAGCTCATTTAGGAACGACATGAACATGCTGCGTAGGTAGCTGTTTATCAGTAAATATCTCCACTGAGATTAAGAAAAGCAATAGCTTAATAAATTAAGTACTTCCTGGTATGGTTACTGTACTGGTAACTCCCCAAAAGAATCTGGATTGTGGTGAGGGAACAGAGAAAAAAGCTCATTAGGGACCTGCACTTAGGAAGGGGTTAGGAAGCTGTATATCAGGGAGTAAGCCTTCTGAGAATAAAAACAGCTGGAGCTTGTTAAGGTAATTACACAGGGGAAAGGATAATGTACTGGGAACTCCTCAGAAGAATCTGATCTGTGGTGAGGGGCGAGAGATAAAAGCTCATTTAGGAACGACATGAACATGCTGCGTAGGTAGCTGTTTATCAGTAAATATCTCCACTGAGATTAAGAAAAGCAATAGCTTAATAAATTAAGTACTTCCTGGTATGGTTACTGTACTGGTAACTCCCCAAAAGAATCTGGATTGTGGTGAGGGAACAGAGGAAAAAGCTCATTTAGGACCTGCACTTACGAAGGGGGTAGGCAGCTGTATATCAGGGAGTAAACCTTCTGAGAATAAAAACAGCTGGAGCTTGTTAAGGTAATTACACAGGGGAAAGGATAATGTACTGGGAACTCCTCTGAAGAATCTGATTTGTGGTGAGGGGAGAGAGATAAAAGCTCATTTACGAACGACATGAACATCCTGCGTAGGTAGCTGTTTATCAGTAAATATCTCCACTGAGATTAAGAAAAGCAGCGGCTTAATAAATTAAGTACTTCCTGGAATGGTTACTGTACTGGTAACTCCCCAAAAGAATCTGGATTGTGGTGAGAGAACAGAGAAAAAAGCTCATTTAGGACCTGCACTTACGAAGGGGGTAGGCAGCTGCATATCAGGGAGTAAACCTTCTGAGAATAAAAACAGCTGGAGCTTGTTAAGGTAATTACACAGGGGAAAGGATAATGTACTGGGAACTCCTCAGAAGAATCTGATTTGTGGTTTTGGGAGAGAGATAATAGCTCATTTAGGAACGACATGAACATGCTGCGTAGGTAGCTGTTTATCAGTAAATATCTCCACTGAGATTAAGAAAAGCAGTAGCTTATTAAATTAAGTACTTCCTGGTATGGTTACTCTACTGGTCACTCCCCAAAGGAATCTGGATTGTGGTGTGGGAACAGCGAAAAAAGCTCATTAGTGACCTGCACTTAGGAAGGGGGTAGGAAGCTGTATATCAGGGAGTAAACCTTCTGAGAATAAAAACAGCTGGACCTTGTTAAGGTAATTACACAGGGGAAAGGATAATGTACTGGGAACTCCTCAGAAGAATCTGATTTGTGGTGAGGGGAGAGAGATAAAATCTCATTTAGGAACGACATGAACATGCTGCTTAGGTAGCTGTTTATCAGTAAATATCTGCACTGAGATTAAGAAAAGCAGTAGCTTAATAAATTGAGTACTTCCTGGTATGGTTACTGTACTGGTAACTCCCCAAAAGAATCTGGATTGTGGTGAGGGAACAGAGAAAAAAGCTCATTTAGGACCTGCACTTACGAAGTTGGTAGGCAGCTGTATATCAGGGAGTAAACCTACTGAGAATAAAAACAGCTGGAGGTGTTTAAGGCAATTACACAGGGGAAAGGATAATGTACTGGGAACTACTCAGAAGAATCTGATTTGTGGTGAGGGGAGAGAGATAAAAGCTCATTTAGGAACGACATGAACATGCTGCGTAGGTAGCTGTTTATCAGTAAATATCTGCACTGAGATTAAGAAAAGCAGTAGCTTAATAAATTAAGTACTTCCTGGTATGGTTACTGTACTGGTAACTCCCCAAAAGAATCTGGATTGTGGTGAGGGAACAGAGAAAAAAGCTCATTTAGGACCTGCACTTACGAAGGGGGTAGGCAGCTGAATATCAGGGAGTAAACCTTCTGAGAATAAAAACAGCTGGAGATTGTTAAGGTAATTACACAGGGGAAAGGATAATGTACTGGGAACTCCTCAGAAGAATCTGATTTGTGGTGAGGGGAGAGAGATAAAAGCTCATTTAGGAACGACATGAACATGCTGCGTAGGTAGCTGTTTATCAGTAAATATCTCAACTGAGATTAAGAAAAGCAGTAGCTTATTAAATTAAGTACTTCCGGTATGGTTACTCTACTGGTAACTCCCCAAAAGAATCTGGATTGTGGTGAGGGAACAGAGAAATAAGCTCATTAGGGACCTGCACTTAGGAAGGGGGTAGGAAGCTGTATATCAGGGAGTAAACCTTCTGAGAATAAAAACAGCTGGAGCTTGTTAAGGTAATTACACAGGGGAAAGGATAATGTACTGGGAACTCCTCAGAAGAATCTGATTTGTGGCGAGGGGAGAGAGATGAAAGCTCATTTAGGAACGACATGAACATGCTGCGTAGGTAGCTGTTTATCAGTAAATATCTGCACTGAGATTAAGAAAAGCAGTAGCTTAATAAATTATGTACTTCCTGGTATGGTTACTGTACTGGTAACTCCCCAAAAGAATCTGGATTGTGGTGAGGGAACAGAGAAAAAAGCTCATTTAGGACCTGCACTTACGAAGGGGGTAGGCAGCTGAATATCAGGGAGTAAACCTTCTGACAATAAAAACAGCTGGAGCTTGTTAAGGTAATTACACAGGGGAAAGGATAATGTACTGGGAACTCCTCAGAAGAATCTGATTTGTGGTGAGGGGAGAGAGATAAAAGCTCATTTAAGGACGACATGAACATGCTGCGTAGGTAGCTGTTTATCAGTAAATATCTCAACTGAGATTAAGAAAAGCAGTAGCTTATTAAATTAAGTACTTCCGGTATGGTTACTCTACTGGTAACTCCCCAAAAGAATCTGGAGTGTGGTGAGGGAACAAAGAAATAAGCTCATTAGGGACCTGCACTTAGGAAGGGGGTAGGAAGCTGTATATCAGGGAGTAAACCTTCTGAGAATAAAAACAGCTGGAGCTTGTTAATGTAATTACACAGGGGAAAGGATAATGTACTGGGAACTCCTCAGAAGAATCTGATTTGTGGTGAGGGGAGAGAGATGAAAGCTCATTTAGGAACGACATGAACATGCTGCGTAGGTAGCTGTTTATCAGTAAATATCTCCACTGAGATTAAGAAAAGCAGTAGCTTAATAAATTAAGTACTTCCTGGTATGGTTACTGTACTGGTAACTTCACAATAGAATCTGAATTGTGGTGAGGGAACAGAGAATAAATCTCATTTAGGACCTGCACTTACGAAGTTGGTAGGCAGCTGTATATCAGGGAGTAAACCTTCTGAGAATAAAAACACCTGGAGCTTGTTAAGGAAATTACACAGGGGAAAGGATAATGTACTGGGAACTCCTCAGAAGAATCTGATTTGTGGTGAGGGGAGAGAGATAAAAGCTCATTTAGGCACGACATGAACATGCTGCGTAGGTAGCTGTTTATCAGTAAATATCTCCACTGTGATTAAGAAAAGCAGTAGCTTAATAAATTAAGTACTTCCTGGTATGGTTACTGTACTGGTAACTCCCCAAAAGAATCTGGATTGTGGTGAGGGAACAGAGAAAAAAGCTCATTTAGGACCTGCACTTACGAAGGGGGTAGGCAGCTGAATATAAGGGAGTAAACCTTCTGAGAATAAAAACAGCTGGAGCTTGTTAAGGTAATTACACAGGGGAAAGGATAATGTACTGGGAACTCCTGAGAAGAATCTGATCTGTGGTGAGGGGAGAGAGGTAAAAGCTCAATTAGGAACGACATGAACATGCTGCGTAGGTAGCTGTTTATCAGTAAATATCTCCACTGAGATTAAGAAAAGCAATAGCTTAATAAATTAAGTACTTCCTGGTATGGTTACTGTACTGGTAACTCCCCAAAAGAATCTGGATTGTGGTGAGGGAACAGAGAAAAAAGCTCATTAGGGACCTGCACTTAGGAAGGGGGTAGGAAGCTGTATATCAGGGAGTAAACCTTCTGAGAATAAAAACAGCTGGAGCTTGTTAAGGTAATTACACAGGGGAAAGGATAATGTACTGGGAACTCCTCAGAAGAATCTGATCTGTGGTGAGGGGCGAGAGATAAAAGCTCATTTAGGAACGACATGAACATGCTGCGTAGGTAGCTGTTTATCAGTAAATATCTCCACTGAGATTAAGAAAAGCAATAGCTTAATAAATTAAGTACTTCCTGGTATGGTTACTGTACTGGTAACTCCCCAAAAGAATCTGGATTGTGGTGAGGGAACAGAGAAAAAAGCTCATTTAGAACCTGCACTTACGAAGGGGTTAGGCAGCTGTATATCAGGGAGTAAACCTTGGGAGAATAAAAACAGCTTGAGCTTGTTAAGGCAATTACACAGGGGAAAGGATAATGTACTATGAACTCCTCAGAAGAATCTGATTTGTGGTGAGGGGAGAGAGATAAAAGCTCATTTACGAACGACATGAACATCCTGCGTAGGTAGCTGTTTATCAGTAAATATCTCCACTGAGATTAAGAAAAGCAGCGGCTTAATAAATTAAGTACTTCCTGGTATGGTTACTGTACTGGTAACTCCCCAAAAGAATCTGGATTGTGGTGAGAGAACAGAGAAAAAAGCTCATTTAGGACCTGCACTTACGAAGGGGGTAGGCAGCTGCATATCAGGGAGTAAACCTTCTGAGAATAAAAACAGCTGGAGCTGTTAAGGTAATTACACAGGGGAAAGGATAATGTACTGGGAACTCCTCAGAAGAATCTGATTTGTGGTTTTGGGAGAGAGATAATAGCTCATTTAGGAACGACATGAACATGCTGCGTAGGTAGCTGTTTATCAGTAAATATCTCCACTGAGATTAAGAAAAGCAGTAGCTTATTAAATTAAGTACTTCCTGGTATGGTTACTCTACTGGTCACTCCCCAAAGGAATCTGGATTGTGGTGTGGGAACAGCGAAAAAAGCTCATTAGTGACCTGCACTTAGGAAGGGGGTAGGAAGCTGTATATCAGGGAGTAAACCTTCTGAGAATAAAAACAGCTGGACCTTGTTAAGGTAATTACACAGGGGAAAGGATAATGTACTGGGAACTCCTCAGAAGAATCTGATTTGTGGTGAGGGGAGAGAGATAAAATCTCATTTAGGAACGACATGAACATGCTGCTTAGGTAGCTGTTTATCAGTAAATATCTGCACTGAGATTAAGAAAAGCAGTGGCTTAATAAATTGAGTACTTCCTGGTATGGTTACTGTACTGGTAACTCCCCAAAAGAATCTGGATTGTGGTGAGGGAACAGAGAAAAAAGCTCATTTAGGACCTGCACTTACGAAGTTGGTAGGCAGCTGTATATCAGGGAGTAAACCTACTGAGAATAAAAACAGCTGGAGGTGTTTAAGGCAATTACACAGGGAAAGGATAATGTACTGGGAACTCCTCAGAAGAATCTGATTTGTGGTGAGGGGAGAGAGATAAAAGCTCATTTAGGAACGACATGAACATGCTGCGTAGGTAGCTGTTTATCAGTAAATATCTGCACTGAGATTAAGAAAAGCAGTAGCTTAATAAATTAAGTACTTCCTGGTATGGTTACTGTACTGGTAACTCCCCAAAAGAATCTGGATTGTGGTGAGGGAACAGAGAAAAAAGCTCATTTAGGACCTGCACTTACGAAGGGGGTAGGCAGCTGAATATCAGGGAGTAAACCTTCTGACAATAAAAACAGCTGGAGCTTGTTAAGGTAATTACACAGGGGAAAGGATAATGTACTGGGAACTCCTCAGAAGAATCTGATTTGTGGTGAGGGGAGAGAGATAAAAGCTCATTTAGGAACGACATGAACATGCTGCGTAGGTAGCTGTTTATCAGTAAATATCTCAACTGAGATTAAGAAAAGCAGTAGCTTATTAAATTAAGTACTTCCGGTATGGTTACTCTACTGGTAACTCCCCAAAAGAATCTGGATTGTGGTGAGGGAACAGAGAAATAAGCTCATTAGGGACCTGCACTTAGGAAGGGGGTAGGAAGCTGTATATCAGGGACTAAACCTTCTGAGAATAAAAACAGCTGGAGCTTGTTAAGGTAATTACACAGGGGAAAGGATAATGTACTGGGAACTCCTCAGAAGAATCTGATTTGTGGTGAGGGGAGAGAGATGAAAGCTCATTTAGGAACGACATGAACATGCTGCGTAGGTAGCTGTTTATCAGTAAATATCTCCACTGAGATTAAGAAAAGCAGTAGCTTAATAAATTAAGTACTTCCTGGTATGGTTACTGTACTGGTAACTTCACAAAAGAATCTGAATTGTGGTGAGGGAACAGAGAATAAATCTCATTTAGGACTTGCACTTACGAAGTTGGTAGGCAGCTGTATATCAGGGAGTAAACCTTCTGAGAATAAAAACACCTGGAGCTTGATAAGGCAATTACACAGGGGAAAGGATAATGTACTGGGAACTCCTCAGAAGAATCTGATTTGTGGTGAGGGGAGAGAGATAAAAGCTCATTTAGGCACGACATGAACATGCTGCGTAGGTAGCTGTTTATCAGTAAATATCTCCACTGTGATTAAGAAAACCAGTAGCTTAATAAATTAAGTACTTCCTGGTATGGTTACTGTACTGGTAACTCCCCAAAAGAATCTGGATTTTGGTGAGGGAACAGAGAAAAAAGCTCATTTAGGACCTGCACTTACGAAGGGGGTAGGCAGCTGTATATAAGGGAGTAAACCTTCTGAGAATAAAAACAGCTGGAGCTTGTTAAGGTAAATACACAGGGGAAAGGATAATGTACTGGGAACTCCTCAGAAGAATCTGATCTGTGGTGAGGGGAGAGAGATAAAAGCTCATTTAGGAACGACATGAACATGCTGCGTAGGTAGCTGTTTATCAGTAAATATCTCCACTGAGATTAAGAAAAGCAATAGCTTAATAAATTGAGTACTTCCTGGTATGGTTACTGTACTGGTAACTCCCCAAAAGAATCTGGATTGTGGTGAGGGAACAGAGAAAAAAGCTCATTTAGAACCTGCACTTACGAAGGGGTTAGGCAGCTGTATATCAGGGAGTAAACCTTCGGAGAATAAAAACAGCTGGAGCTTGTTAAGGTAATAACACAGGGGAAAGGATAATGTACTATGAACTCCTCAGAAGAATCTGATTTGTGGTGAGGGGAGAGAGATAAAAGCTCATTTAGGAACGACATGAACATGCTGCGTAGGTAGCTGTTTATCAGTAAATATCTCCACTGAATTAAGAAAAGCAGTAGCTTAATAAATTAAGTACTTCCTGGTATGGTTACTGTAGTGGTAACTCCCCAAAGAATCTGGATTGTGGTGAGGGAACAGAGAAAAAAGCTCATTACGACCAGCACTAACGAAGGGGGTAGGCAGCTGTATATCAGGGAGTAAACCTTCTGAGAATAAAAACAGCTGGAGCTTGTTAAGGTAATTACACAGGGGAAAGGATAATGTACTGGGAACTCCTCAGAAGAATCTGATTTGTGGTGAGGGGAGAGAGATAATAGCTCATTTAGGAACGACATGAACATGCTGCGTAGGTAGCTGTTTATCAGTAAATATCTCCACTGAGATTAAGAAAAGCAGTAGCTTAATAAATTAAGTACTTCCTGGTATGGTTACTGTACTGGTAACTCCCCAAAAGAATCTGGATTGTGGTGAGGGAACAGATAAAAAAGCTCATTTAGGACCTGCACTTACGAAGGGGGTAGGCAGGTGTATATCAGGGAGTAAACCTTCTGAGAATAAAATCAGCTGGAGCTTGTTAAGGTAATTACACAGGAGAAAGGACAATGTACTGGGAACTCCTCAGAAGAATCTGATTTGTGGTGAGGGGAGAGAGATAAAAGCTCATTTAAGAACGACATGAACTTGCTGCGTAGGTAGCTGTTTATCAGTAAATATCTCCACTGAGATTAAGAAAAGCAGTAGCTTAATAAATTAAGTACTTCCTGGTATGGTTACTGTACTGGTAACTCCACAAAAGAATCTGGATTGTGGTGAGGGAACAGAGAAAAAAGCTCATTTAGGACCTGCACTTACGAAAGGGGTAGGCAGCTGTATATCAGGGAGTAAACCTTCTGAGAATAAAAACAGCTGGAGCTTGTTAAGGTAATTACACAGGGGAAAGGATAATGTACTGGAAATTCCTCAGAAGAATCTGATTTGTGGTGAGGGGAGAGAGATAAAAGCTCATTTAGGAACGACATGAACATGCTGCGTAGGTAGCTGTTTATCAGTAAATATCTCCACTGAGATTAAGAAAAGCAGTAGCTTAATAAATTAAGTACTTCCTGGTATGGTTACTGTACTGGTAACTCCCCAAAAGAATCTGGATTGTGGTGAGGGAACAGAGAAAAAAGCTCATTTAGGACCTGCACATACGAAGGTGGTAGGCAGCTGTATATCATGGAGTAAACCTTCTGAGAAAAAAAACAGCTGGAGCTTGTTAAGGTAATTATACAGGGGAAAGGATAATGTACTGGGAACTCCTCAGAAGAATCTGATTTGTGGTGAGGGGAGAGAGATAAAAGCTCATTTAGGAACGACATGAACATGCTGCGTAGGTAGCTGTTTATCAGTAAATATCTCCACTGAGATTAAGAAAAGCAGTAGCTTAAGAAATTAAGTACTTAATGGTGTGGTCACTGTACTGGTAACTCCCCAAAAGAATCTGGATTGTGGTGAGGGAACAGAGAAAAAAGCTCATTTAGGACCTGCACTTACGAAGGGGGTAGGCAGCTGTATATCAGGGAGTATCCCTTCTGAGAATAAAAACAGCTGGAGCTTGTTAAGGTAATTACACAGGAGAAAGGATAATGTACTGGGAACTCCTCAGAAGATTCTGATTTGTGGTGAGGGGAGAGAGATAAAAGCTCATTTAGGAACGATATGAACATGCTGCGTACGTAGCAGTTTATCAGTAAATATCTCCACTGAGATTAAGAAAAGCAGTAGCTTAATAAATTAAGTACTTCCTGGTATGGTTACTGTACTGGTAACTGCCCAAAAGAATCTGGATTGTGGTGAATGAACAGAGAAAAAAGCTCATTTAGGACCGGCACTTACGAAGCGGGTAGGCTGCTGTATATCAGGGAGTAAACCTTCTGAGAATAAAAACAGCTGGAGCTTGTTAAGGTAATTACACAGGGGAAAAGATAATGTACTGGGAACTCCTCAGAAGTATCTGATTTGTGGTGAGGGGAGAGAGATAAAAGCTCATTTAGGAACGACATGAACATGCTGCGTACGTAGCTGTTTATCAGTAAATATCTCCACTGAGATTAAGAAAAGCAGCAGCTTAATAAATTAAGTACTTCTTGGTATGATTACTGTACTGGTAACTCCCCAAAAGAATCTGGATTGTGGTGAGGGAACAGAGAAAAAAGCTCATGTAGGACCTGCACTTACGAAGGGGATAGGCAGCAGTATATCAGGGAGTAAACCTTGTGAGAATAAAAACAGCTGGAGCTTCTTAAGGTAATTACACAGGGGAAAGGATAATGTACTGGGAACTCCTCAAAAGAATCTGATTTGTGGTGAGGGGGAGAGAGATAAAAGCTCATTAAGAACGACATGAACATGCTGCGTACGTAGCTGTTTATCAGTAAATATCTCCACTGAGATTAAGAAAAGCAGTAGCTTAATAAATTAAGTTCTTCCTGGTATGGTTACTGTACTGGTAAATCCCCAAAAGAATCTGGATTGTGGTGAGGGAACAGAGAAAAAAGCTCATTTAGGACCTGCACTTACGAAGGGGGTAGGCAGCTTTAAATCAGGGAGTGAACCTTATGAGAATAAAAACAGCTGGAGCTTGTTAAGGTAATTACACAGGGGAAAGGATAAGTTACTGGGAACTCCTCAGAAGACTCTGGTTTGTGGTGAGGGGGAGAGAGATAAAAGCTCATTTAGGAACGACATGAACATGCTGCGTAGGTAGCTGTTTATCAGTAAATATCTCCACTGAGATTAAGAATAGCAGTAGCTTAATAAATTAAGTACTTAATGCTGTGGTCACTGTACTGGTAACTCCCCAAAAGAATCTGGATTGTGGTGAGGGAACAGAGAAAAAAGCTCATTTAGGACCCGCACTTACAAAGGGGGTAGGCAGCTGTATATCAGGGACTAAACCTTCTGAGAATAAAAACAGCTGGAGCTTGTTAAGGTAATTACACAGGGGAAAGGATAATGTACTGGGAACTCCTCAGAAGAATCTGATTTGTGGTGAGGGGAGAGAGATATAAGCTCATTTAGGAACGACATGAACATGCTGCGTAGGTAGCTGTTTATCAGTAAATATCTCCACTGAGATTAAGAAAAGCAGTAGCTTCACAAATTAAGTACTTCCTGGTATGGTTACTGTACTGGTAACTCCCCAAAAGAATCTGGATTGTGGTGAGGGAACAGAGAAAAAAGCTCATTTAGAAACTGCACTTACGAAGGGGTTAGGCAGTTGTATATCAGGGAGTAAACCTTCTGAGAATAAAATCAGCTGGAGCTTGTTAAGGTAATTACACAGGGGAAAGGATAATGTACTGGGAACTCCTCAGAAGAATCTGATTTGTGGTGAGGGGAGAGAGATAATAGCTCATTTAGGAACGACATGAACATGCTGCGTAGGTAGCTGTTTATCAGTAAATATCTCCACTGAGATTAAGAAAAGCAGTAGCTTAATAAATTAAGTACTTCCTGGTATGGTTACTGTACTGGTAACTCCCCAAAAGAATCTGGATTGTGGTGAGGGAACAGAGAAAAAAGCTCATTTAGCACCTGCACTTACGAAGGGGGTAGGCAGCTGTATATCAGGGAGTAAACCTTCTGACAATAAAAAAAGCTGGAGCTTGTTAAGGTAATTACACAGGAGAAAGGATAATGTACTGGGAACTCCTCAGAAGAATCTGATTTGTGGTGAGGGGAGAGAGATAAAAGCTCATTTAGGAACGACATGAACTTGCTGCGTAGGTAGCTGTTTATCAGTAAATATCTCCACTGAGATTAAGAAAAGCAGTAGCTTAATAAATTAAGTACTTCCTGGTATGGTTACTGTACTGGTAACTCCCCAAAAGAATTGGGATTGTGGTGAGGGAACAGAGAAAAAAGCTCATTTAGGACCTGCACTTACGAAAGTGGTAGGCAGCTGTATATCAGGGAGTAAACCTTCTGAGAATAAAAACAGCTGGAGCTTGTTAAGGTAATTACACAGGGGAAAGGATAATGTACTGGGTACTCTTCAGATGAATCTGATTTCTGGTGAGGGGAGAGAGATAAAAGCTCATTTAGGAACGACATGAACATGCTGCGTACGTAGCTGTTTATCAGTAAATATCTCCACTGAGATTAAGAAAAGCAGTAGCTTAATAAAGTAAGTACTTCCTCGTATGGTTACTGGACTGGTAACTCCCCAAAAGAATCTGGATTGTGGTGAGGGAACAGAGAAAAAAGCTCCTTTAGGACCTGCACTTACAAAGGGGGAAGGCAGCTGTATATCAGGGAGTAAACCTTCTGAGAATAAAAACAGTTGGAGCTTGTTAAGGTAATTACACAGGGGAAAGGATAATGTACTGGAAATTCCTCAGAAGAATCTGATTTGTGGTGAGGGGAGAGAGATAAAAGCTCATTTAAGAGCGACATGAACATGCTGCGTAGGTAGCTGTTTATCAGTAAATATCTCCACTGAGATTAAGAAGAGCAGTATCTTAATAAATTAACTTCTTCCTGGTATGGTTACTGTACTGGTAAATCCCCAAAAGAATCTGGATTGTGGTGAGGGAACAGAGAAAAAAGCTCATTTAGGACCTGCACTTACGAAGGGGGTAGGCAGCTGTAAATCAGGGAGTAAACCTTATGAGAATAAAGACAGCTGGAGCTTGTTAAGGTAATTACACAGGGGAAAGGATAAGGTACTGGGAACTCCTCAGAAGACTCTGGTTTGTGGTGAGGGGAGAGAGATAAAAGCTCATTTAGGAACGACATGAACATGCTGCGTAGGTAGCTGTTTATCAGTAAATATATCCACTGAGATTAAGAAAAGCAGTAGCTTAATAAATTAAGTACTTCCTGGTATGGTTACTGTACTGGTAACTCCCCAAAAGAATCTGGATTTTGGTGAGGGAAGAGAGAAAAAAGCTCATTTAGGACCTGCACTTACGAAGGGGGTAGGCAGCTGTAAATCAGGGAGTAAACCTTATGAGAATAAAAACAGCTGGAGCTTGTTAACGTAATTACACAGGGGAAAGGATAATGTACTGGGAAATCCTCAGAAGAATCTGATTTGTGGTGAGGGGGAGAGAGATAAAAGCTCATTTAGTAACGAAATGAATATGCTGCATACGTAGCTGTTTATCAGCAAATATCTCCACTGAGATTAAGAAAAGAAGTCGCTTAGTAAATTAAGTACTTCCTAGTATGGATACTGTACTGGTAACTCCCCAAAAGAATCTGGATTTTGGTGAGGGAACAGACAAAAAAGCTCATTTAGGACCTGCACTTACGAAGGGGGTAGGCAGCTGTATATCAGGGAGTAAATCTTCTGAGAATAAAAACAGCTGGAGCTTGTTAAGGTAATTACACAGGGGAAAGAATAATGTACTGGGAACTCCTCAGAAGAATCTGATTTGTGGTGAGGGGAGAGATATAAAAGCTCATTTATAAACGACATGAACATGCTTCGTAGTTAGCTGTTTATCAGTAAATATCTCCACTGAGATTAAGAAAAGCAGTAGCTTAATAAATTAAGTACTTCTTGGTATGGTTACTGTACTGGTAACTCCCCAAAATAATCTGGATTGTGGTGAGGGAACAGAGAAAAAAGCTCATTTAGGACCTGCACTTACGAAGGGGATAGGCAGCAGCATATCAGGGAGTAAACCTTGTGAGAATAAAAACAGCTGGAGCTTGTTAAGATAATTACACAGGGGAAAGGATAATGTACTGGGAACTCCTCAGAACAATCTGATTTGTGGTGAGGGGAGAGAGATAAAAGCTCATTTAGGAACGACATGAACATGCTGCGTACGTAGCTGTTTATCAGTAAATATCTCCACTGAGATTAAGAAGAGCAGTAGCTTAATAAATTAAGTACTTCCTATTATGGTTACTGTACTGGTAACTGCCCAAAAGATTCTGGATCATGGTGAGGGAACAGAGAAAAAAGCGCATTTATGACCTGCACTTACGATGGGGGTAGGCAGCTGTATATCAGGGAGTAAACCTTCTGAGAATAAAAACAGCTGGAGCTTGTTAAGGTAATTACACAGGAGAAAGGATAATGTACTGGAAACTCCTCAGAAGAATCTGATTTGTGGTGAGGGGAGAGAGATAAAAGCTCATTTAGGAACAACATGAACATGCAGCGTAGGTAGCTGTTTATCAGTAAATATCTCCACTGAGATTAAGAAAAGCAGTAGCTTAATAAATTAAGTACTTCCTGGTATGGTTACTGTACTGGTAACTCCCCAAAAGAATCTGGATTGTGGTGAGTGAACAGAGAAAAAAGCTCATTTAGGACCTGCACTTACGAAGGGGGTAGGCAGCTGTATATCAGGGAGCAAACCTTCTGAGAATAAAAACAGCTGTAGCTTGTTAAGGTAATTACACAGGGGAAAGGATAATGTACTGGGAACTCCTCAGAAGCATCTGATTTGTGGTGAGGGGAGAGAGATAAAAGCTCATTTAGGAACGACATGAACATGCTGCGTAGGTAGCTGTTTATCAGTAAATATCTCCACTGAGATTAAGAAAAGCAGTAGCTTAATAAATTAAGTACTTCCTGGTATGGTTGATGTACTGGTAACTCCCCAAAAGAATCTGGATTGTGGTGAGGGAACAGAGAAAAAAGCTCATTTAGGACCTGCACTTACGAAGGGGGTAGGCAGCTGTATATCAGGGAGTAAACCTTCTGAGAATAAAAACAGCTGGAGCTTGTTAAGGTAATTACACAGGAGAAAGGATAATGTACTGGGAACTCCTCAGAAGAATCTGATTTTTGGTGAGGGGAAAGAGATAAAAGCTCATTTAGGAACGACATGAACATGCTGCGTAGGTAGCTGTTTATCAGTAAATATCTCCACTGACATTAAGAAAAGCAGTAGCTTAATAAATTAAGTACTTCCTGGTATGGTAACTGTACTGGTAACTCCCCAAAAGAATCTGGATTGTGGTGAGGGAACAGAGAAAAAAGCTCATTTAGGACCTGCACTTACGAAGGGGGTAGGCAGCTGTATATCAGGGAGTAAACCTTCTGAGAATAAAAACAGCTGAAACTTGTTAAGGTAATTACACGGGGGAAAGGATAATGTACTGGGAACTCCTCAGAAGAATCTGATTTGTGGTGAGGGGAGAGAGGTAAAACCTCATTTAGTAACGACATGAACATGCTGCATAGGTAGCTGTTTATCAGTAAATATCTCCACTGAGATTAAGAAAAGCAGTAGCTAAATAAATTAAGTACTTCCTGGTATGGTTACTATACTGATAACTCCCCAAAAGAATCTGGATTGTGGTGAGGGAACAGAGAAATAAGCTCATTTAGGACCTGCACTTACGAAGGGGGTAGGCAGCTGTATATCAGGGAGTAAACCTTCTGAGAATAAAAACAGCTGGAGCTTGTTAAGGTAATTACACAGGGGAAAGGATAATGTACTGGGAACTCCTCAGAAGAATCTGATTTGTGTTGAGGGGAGAGAGATAACAGCTCATTTAGGAACGACATGAACATGCTGCGTAGGTACCTGTTTATCAGTAAATATCTCCACTGAGATTAAGAAAAGCAGTAGCTTAATAAATTAAGTACTTCCTGGTATGGTTACTGTACTGGTAACTCCCCAAAAGAATCTGGATTGTGGTGAGGGAACAGAGAAAAAAGCCCATTTAGGACCTGCACTTACGAAGGGGGTAGGGAGCTGTATATCAGGGAGTAAACCTTCTGAGAATAAAAACAGCTGGAGCTTGTTAAGGTAATTACACAGGGGAAAGGATAATGTACTGGGAACTCCTCAGAAGAATCTGATTTGTGGTGAGGGGGAGAGAGATAAAAGCTCATTTAGGAACGACATGAACATGCTGCGTAGGTAGTTGTTTATCAGTAAATATCTCCACTGAGATTAAGAAAAGCAGTAGCGGGGGCTGGGGATATGGCCTAGTGGCAAGAGTGCCTGCCTCGGATACACGAGGCCCTAGGTTCGATTCCCCAGCACCACATATACGGAAAACGGCCAGAAGCGGCGCTGTGGCTCAAGTGGCAGAGTGCTAGCCTTGAGCGGGAAGAAGCCAGGGACAGTGCTCAGGCCCTGAGTCCAAGGCCCAGGACTGGCGCAAAAAAAAAAAAAAAAAAAAAAAAAAAAAAAAGAAAAGCAGTAGCTTAATAAATTAAGTACTTCCTGGTATGGTTACTGTACTGGTAACTCCCCAAAAGAATCTGGATTCTGGTGAGGGAACAGAGAAAAAAGCTCATTTAGGACCTGCACTTACGAAGGGGGTAGGCAGCTGTATATCAGGGAGTAAACCTTCTGAGAATAAAAACAGCTGAGCTTGTTAAGGTAATTACACAGGGGAAAGGATAATGTACTGGGAACTCCTCAGAAGAATCTGATTTGTGGTGAGGGGAGAGAGATAACAGCTCATATAGGAACGACATGAACATGCTGCGTATGTAGCTGTTTATCAGTAAACATCTCCACTGAGATTAAGAAAAGCAGTAGCTTAATAAATTAAGTACTTCCAGGTATGGTTACTGTACTGGTAACTCCACAAAAAATGTGGATTGTGGTGAGGGAACAGAGAAAAAATCATTTAGGACCTGCCCTTACGAAGGAGGTAGGCAGCTGTATATCAGGGAGTAAACCTTCTGAGAATAAAAACAGCTGGAGCCTGTTAAGGTAATTACACAGGGGAAAGGATAATGTACTGGGAACTCCTCAGAAGAATCTGATTTGTGGTGAGGGGAGAGAGATAAAAGCTCCTTTAAAATGACATGAACATGCTGCGTATGTACCTGTTTATCAGTAAATATCTCCACTGAGATTAAGAAAAGCAGTAGCTTAATAAATTAAGTACTTCCTGGTATGGTAACTGTACTGGTAACTCCCCAAAAGAATCTGGATTGTGGTGAGGGAACAGAGAAAAAAGCTCATTTAAGACCTGCACTTACGAAGTGGGTAGGCAACTGTATATCAGGGAGTAAACCTTCTGAGAATAAAAACAGCTGGAGCTTGTTAAGGTAATTACACAGGGGAAAGGATAATGTACTGGGAAGTCCTCAGAAGAATCTGATTTGTGGTGAGGGGAGAGAGATAAAAGCTCATTTAGGAACAACATGAACATGCTGCGTAGGTAGCTGTTTATCAGTAAATATCTCCACTGAGATTAAGAAAAGCAGTAGCTTAATAAATTAAGTACTTCCTGGTATGGTTACTGTACTGGTAACACCCCAAAAGAATCTGGATTGTGGTGAGTGAAGAGAGAAAAAAGCTCATTTAGGACCTGCACTTACGAAGGGGGTAGGCAGGTGTATATCAGGGAGTAAACCTTCTGAGAATAAAAAACAGCTGGAGCTTGTTAAGGTAATTACACAGGGGAAAGGATAATGTACTGGGAACTCCTCAGAAGAATCTGATTTGTGGTGAGGGGAGAGAGATAAAAGCTCATTTAAGAACGACATGAACTGCTGCGTAGGTAGCTGTTTATCAGTAAATATCTCCACTGACATTAAGTAAATCAGTAGCTTAATAAATTAAGTACTTCCTGGTATGGTTACTGTACTGGTAACTCCCCAAAAGAATCTGGATTGTGGTGAGGGAACAGAGAAAAAAGCTCATTTAGGACCTGCACTTACGAAGGGGGTAGGCAGCTGTATATCAGGGAGTAAACCTTCTGAGAATAAAAACAGCTGGAGCTTGTTAAGGTAATTACACAGGGGAAAGGATAATGTACTGGGAACTCCTCGAAGAAGCTGATTTGAGGTGAGGGGAGAGATATAAAAGCTCATTTAGGAACGACATGAACATGCTGCGTAGGTAGCTGTTTATCAGTAAATATCTCCACTGAGATTAAGAAAAGCAGAAGCTGAATAAATTAAGTACTTCCTGGTATGGTTACTGTACTGGTAACTCCCCAAAAGAATCTGGATTGTGGTGAGGGAACAGAGAAAAAAGCTCATTTAGGACCTGCACTTACGAAGGGGGTAGGCAGCTGTATATCAGGGAGTAAACCTTCTGAAAATAAAAACAGCTGGAGCTTGTTAAGGTAATTACACAGGGGAAAGGATAATGTACTGGGAACTCCTCAGAAGAATCTGATTTGTGGTGAGGGGAGAGAGATAAAAGCTCCTTTATGAACGACATGAACATGCTGCCTATGTACCTGTTTATCAGTAAATATCTCCACTGAGATTAAGAAAAGCAGTAGCTTAATAAATTAAGTACTTCCTGGTATGGTAACTGTACTGGTAACTCCCCAAAAGAATCTGGATTGTGGTGAGGGAACAGATAAAAAAGCTCATTTAGGACCTGCACTTACGAAGGGGTAGGCAACTGTATATCAGGGAGTAAACGTTCTGAGAATAAAAACAGCTGGAGCTTGTTAAGGTAATTACACAGGGGAAAGGATAATGTACTGGGAAGTCCTCAGAAGAATCTGATTTGTGGTGAGGGGAGAGAGATAAAAGCTCCTTTAGGAACGACATGAACATGCTGCGTAGGTAGCTGTTTATCAGTAAATATCTCCACTGAGATTAAGAAAAGCAGTAGCTTAATAAATTAAGTACTTCCTGGTATGGTTACTGTACTGGTAACTCCCCAAAAGAATCTGGATTGTGGTGAGGGAACAGAGAAAAAAGCTCATTTAGGACCTGCACTTACGAAGGGGGTAGGCAGCTGTATATCAGGGAGTAAACCTTCTGAGAATAAAAACAGCTGGAGCTTGTTAAGGTAATTACACAGGGGAAAGGATAATGTACTGGGAACTCCTCAGAAGAATCTGATTTGTGGTGAGGGGGAGAGAGATAAAAGCTCATTTAGGAACGACGATGAACATGCTGCTTAGGTAGCTGTTTTTCAGTAAATATCTCCACTGAGATTAAGAAAAGCAGTAGCTTAATAAATTAAGTACTTCCTGGTATGGTTACTGTACTGGTAACTCCCCAAAAGAATCTGGATTGTGGTGAGGGAACAGAGAAAAAAGCTCATTTAGGACCTGCACTTACGAAGGGGGTAGGCAGCTATATATCAGGGAGTAAACCTTCTGAGAATAAAAACAGCTGGACTTGTTAAGGTAATTACACAGGGAAAGGATAATGTACTGGGAACTCCTCAGAAGAATCTGATTTGTGGTGAGGGGAGAGAGGTAAAACCTCATTTAGTAACGACATGAACATGCTGCATAGGTAGCTGTTTATCAGTAAATATCTCCACTGAGATTAAGAAAAGCAGTAGCTTAATAAAATAAGTACTTCCTGGTATGGGTACTGTACTGATAACTCCCCAAAAGAATCTGGATTTATGTCAGGGAACAGAGAAAAAAGCTCATTTAGGACCCGCACTTACGAACGGGGTAGGCAACTGTATATCAGGGAGTAAACCTTCTGAGAATAAAAACAGCTGGAGCTTGTTAAGGTAATTACACAGGGGAAAGGATAATGTACTGGGAACTCCTCAGAAGAATCTGATTTGTGGTGAGGGGAGAGAGATAACAGCTCATATAGGAACGACATGAACATGCTGCGTATGTACCTGTTTATCAGTAAATATCTCCACTGAGATTAAGGAAAGCAGTAGCTTAATAAATAAGTACTTCCTGGTATGGTTACTGTACTGGTAACTCCACAAAAAATGTGGATTGTGGTGAGGGAACAGAGAAAAACTCATTTAGGACCTGCACTTACGAAGGGGGTAGGCAGCTGTATATCAGGGAGTAAACCTTCTGAGACTAAAAACAGTTGGAGCTTGTTAAGGTAATTACACAGCGGAAAGGATAATGTACTGGGAAATCCTCTGAAGAATCTGATTTGTGGTGAGGGGAGAGAGATAAAAGCTCCTTTAGGAACGACATGAACATGCTGCGTTGGTAGCTGTTTATCAGTAAATATCTCCACTGAGATTAAGAAAAGCAGTAGCTTAATAAATTAAGTACTTCCTGGTATGGTTACTGTACTGGTAACTCCCCAAAAGAATCTGGATTGTGGTGAGGGAACAGAGAAAAAAGCTCATTTAGGACCTGCACTTACGAAGGGGGTAGGCAGCTGTATATCAGGGAGTAAACCTTCTGAGAATAAAAACAGCTGGAGCTTGTTAAGGTAATTACACAGGGGAAAGTATAATGTACTGGGAACTCCTCAGAAGAATCTGATTTGTGGTGAGGGGAGAGAGATAAAAGCTCCTTTAAGAACGACATGAACATGCTGCGTATGTACCTGTTTATCAGTAAATATCTCCACTGAGATTAAGAAAAGCAGTAGCTTAATAAATTAAGTACTTCCTGGTATGGTAACTCTACTGGTAACTCCCAAAAGAATCTGGATTGTGGTGAGGGAACAGAGAAAAAAGCTCATTTAGGACCTGCACTTACGAAGGGGGTAGGCAGCTGTATATCAGGGAGTAAACCTTCTGAGAATAAAAACAGCTGGAGCTTGTTAGGTAATTACACAGGGGAAAGGATAATGTACTGGGAACTCCTCAGAAGAATCTGATTTGTGGTGAGGGGAGAGAAATAAAAGCTCATTTAGGAACGACATGAACATGCTGCGTAGGTAGTTGTTTATCAGTAAATATCTCCACTGAGATTAAGAAAAGCAGTAGCTTAATAAATTAAGTACTTCTTGGTATGGTTACTGTACTGGTAACTCCCCAAAAGAATCTGGATTGTGGTGAGGGAACAGAGAAAAAAGCTCAATTAGGACCTGCACTTACGAAGGGGGTAGGCAGCTGTATATCAGGGAGTAAACCTTATGAGAATAAAAACAGCTGGAGCTTGTTAAGGTAATTACACAGGGGAAAGGATAATGTACTGGGAACTCCACAGAAGAATCTGATTTGTGGTGAGGGGAGAGAGATAACAGCTCATATAGGAACGACATGAACATGCTGCGTATGTACCTGTTTATCAGTAAATATCTCCACTAAGATTAAGAAAAGCAGTAGCTTAATAAATTAAGTACTTCCTGGTATGGTTACTGTACTGGTAACTCCACAAAAAATGTGGATTGTGGTGAGGGAACAGAGAAAAACTCATTTAGGACCTGCACTTACGAAGGGGTAGGCAGCTGTATATCAGGGAGTAAACCTTCTGAGAATAAAAACAGCTGGAGCTTGTTAAGGTAATTACACAGGGGAAAGTATAATGTACTGGGAACTCCTCAGAAGAATCTGATTTGTGGTGAGGGGAGAGAGATAAAAGCTCCTTTAAGAACGACATGAACATGCCGCGTATGTACCTGTTTATCAGTAAATATCTCCACTGAGATTAAGAAAAGCAGTAGCTTAATAAATTAAGTACTTCCTGGTATGGTAACTCTACTGGTAACTCCCAAAAGAATCTGGATTGTGGTGAGGGGAAAAGAGAAAAAACCTCATTTAGGACCTGCACTTACGAAGGGGGTAGGCAGCTGTATATCAGGGAGTAAACCTTCTGAGAATAAAAACAGCTGGAGCTTGTTAAGGTAATTACACAGGGGAAGGATAATGTACTGGGAACTCCTCAGAAGAATCTGATTTGTGGTGAGGGGAGAGAAATAAAAGCTCATTTAGGAACGACATGAACATGCTGCGTAGGTAGCTGTTTATCAGTAAATATCTCCACTGAGATTAAGAAAAGCAGTAGCTTAATAAATTAAGTACTTCCTGGTATGGTTACTGTACTGGTAACTCCCCAAAAGAATCTGGATTGTGGTGAGGGAAGAGAGAAAAAAGCTCATTTAAGACCTGCACTTACGAAGGGTGTAGGCAGCTGTATATCAGGGAGTAAACCTTCTGAGAATAAAAACAGCTGGAGCTTGTTAAGGTAATTACACAGGGGAAAGGATAATGTACTGGGAACTCCTCAAAAGAATCTGAATTGTGGTGAGGGGAGAGAGATAACAGCTCATATAGGAACGACATGAACGTGCTGCGTATGTACCTGTTTATCAGTAAATATCTCCACTGAGATTAAGGAAAGCAGTAGCTTAATAAATTAAGTACTTCCTGGTATGGTTACTGTACTGGTAACTCCACAAAAAATGTGGATTGTGGTGAGGGAACAGAGAAAAACTCATTTAGGACCTGCACTTACGAAGGGGGTAGGCAGCTGTATATCAGGGAGTAAACATTCTGAGAATAAAAACAGCTGGAGCTTGTTAAGGTAATTACACAGCGGAAAGGATAATGTACTGGGAAATCCTCAGAAGAATCTGATTTGTGGTGAGTGGAGAGAGATAAAAGCTCCTTTAGGAACGACATGAACATGCTGCGTTGGTAGCTGTTTATCAGTAAATATCTCCACTGAGATTAAGAAAAGCAGTAGCTTAATAAATTAAGTACTTCCTGGTATGGTTACTGTACTGGTAACTCCCCAAAAGAATCTGGATTGTGGTGAGGGAACAGAGAAAAAAGCTCATTTAGGACCTGCACTTACGAAGGGGGTAGGCAGCTGTATATCAGGGAGTAAACCTCTGAGAATAAAAACAGCTGGAGCTTGTTAAGGTAATTACACAGGGAAAGGATAATGTACTGGGAACTCCTCAGAAGAATCTGATTTGTGGTGAGGGGAGAGAGATAAAAGCTCCTTTAAGAACGACATGAACATGCTGCGTATGTACCTGTTTATCAGTAAATATCTCCACTGAGATTAAGAAAAGCAGTAGCTTAATAAATTAAGTACTTCCTGGTATGGTAACTGTACTGGTAACTCCCCAAAAGAATCTGGATTGTGGTGAGGGAACAGAGAGTAAAGCTCATTTAGGACCTGCACTTACGAAGGGTGTAGGCAACTGTATATCAGGGAGTAAACCTTCTGAGAATAAAAACAGCTGGAGCTTGTTAAGGTAATTACACAGGGGAAAGGATAATTTTGGGAAGTCCTCAGAAGAATCTGATTTGTGCTGAGGGGAGAGAGATAAAAGCTCATTTAG
>NW_025956248.1:0-40161 GCF_023159225.1 Perognathus longimembris pacificus | reverse complement strand
ATCTCCACTGAGATTAAGAAAAGCAGTAGCTTAATAAATTAAGTACTTCCTGGTATGGTTACTGTACTGTTAACTCCCCAAAAGAATCTGGATTGTGGTGAGGGAACAGAGAAAAAAAGCTCATTCAGGACCTGCAATTACGAAGGGGGTAGGCAGCTGTATATCAGGGAGTAAACCTTCTGAGAATAAAAACAGCTGGAGCTTGTTAAGGTAATTACACAGGGGAAAGGATAATGTACTGGGATCTCCTCAGAAGAATCTGATTTGTGGTGAGGGGGAGAGAGATAAAAGCTCATTTAGGAAACGACATGAACATCCTGCGTAGGTAGCTGTTTATCAGTAAATATCTCCACTGAGATTAAGAAAAGCAGTAGCTTAATAAAGTAAGTACTTCCTGGTATGGTTACTGTACTGGTAACTCCCAAAAGAATCTGGATTGTGGTGAGGGAACAGAGAAAAAGGCTCATTTAGGACCTGCACTTACGAAGGGGGTAGGCAACTGTATATCAGGGAGTAAACCTTCTGAGAATAAAAACACCTGGAGCTTGTTAAGGTAATTACACAGGGGAAAGGATAATGTACTGGGAACTCCTCAGAAGAATCTGATTTGTGGTGAGGGGAGAGAGATAAAAGCTCATTTAGGAACGACATGAACATGCTGCGTAGGTAGCTGTTTATCAATAAATATCTCCACTGAGATTAAGAAAAGCAGTAGCTTAATAAATTAAGTACTTCCTGGTATGGTTAATGTACTGGTAACTCCCCAAAAGTATCTGGATTGTGGTGAGGGAACAGAGAAAAAAGCTCATTCAGGACCTGCAATTACGAAGTGGGTAGGCAGCTGTATATCAGGGAGTAAACCTTCTGAGAAGAAAAACAGCTGGAGCTTGTTAAGGTAATTACACAGGGGAAAGGATAATGTACTGGGAACTCCTCAGAAGAATCTGATTTGTGGTGAGGGGAGAGAGATAAAAGCTCATTTAGGAACGACATGAACATGCTGCGTAGGTAGCTGTTTATCAGTAAATATCTCCACTGAGATTAAGAAAAGCAGTAGCTTAATAAATTAAGTACTTCCTGTATGGTTACTGTACTTGGTAACTCCCCAAAAGAATCTGGATTGTGGTGAGGGAACAGAGAAAAAAGCTCATTTAGGACCTCCACTTACGAAGGGGGTAGGGAACTGTATATCAGGGAGTAAACCTTCTGAGAATAAAAACACCTGGAGCTTGTTAAGGTAATTACACAGGGGAAAGGATAATGTACTGGGAACTCCTCAGAAGAATCTGATTTGTGGTGAGGGGAGAGAGATAAAAGCTCATTTAGGAACGACATGACATGCTGCGTAGGTAGCTGTTTATCAGTAAATATCTCCACTGAGATTAAGAAAAGCAGTAGCTTAATAAATTAAGTACTTCCGGGTATGGTTACTGTACTGGTAACTCCCCAAAAGAATCTGGATTGTGGTGAGGGAACAGAGAAAAAAGCTCATTTAGGACCTCCACTTACTAAGGGGGTAGGCAACTGTATATCAGGGAGTAAACCTTCTGAGAATAAAAAACACCTGGAGCTTGTTAAGGTAATTACACAGGGGAAAGGATAATGTACTGGGAACTCCTCAGAAGAATCTGATTTGTGGTGAGGGGAGAGAGATAAAAGCTCATTTAGGAACGACATGAACATGCTGCGTAGGTAGCTGTTTATCAGTAAATATCTCCACTGAGATTAAGAAAAGCAGAAGCTTAATAAATTAAGTACTTCCTGGTATGGTTACTGTACTGGTAACTCCCCAAAATAATCTGGATTTTGGTGAGGGAACAGAGAATAAAGCTCATTTAGGACCTGCACTTACGAAGGGGTTAGGCAGCTGTATATCAGGGAGTAAACCTTTGAGAATAAAAACAGCTGGAGCTTGTTAAGGTAATTACACAGGGGAAAGGATAATGTACTGGGAACTCCTCAGAAGAATCTGATTTGTGGTGAGGGGAGAGAGATAAAAGCTCATTTAGGAACGACATGAACATGCTGCGTAGGTAGCTGTTTATCAGTAAATATCTCCACTGAGATTAAGAAAAGCAGTAGCTTAATAAATTAAGTACTTCCTGGTATGGTTACTGTACTGGTAAATCCCCAAAAGAATCTGGATAGTGGTGAGGGAACAGAGAAAAAGCTCATTTAGGCCTTGCACTTACGAAGGGGGGTAGGCAGCTGTATATCAGGGAGTAAACCTTCTGAGAATAAAAACAGCTGGAGCCTGTTAAGGTAATTACACAGGGGAAAGGATATTGTACTGGGAACTCCTCAGAAGAATCTGATTTGTGGTGAGGGGATAGAGATAAAAGCTCATTTAGGAACGACATGAACATGCTGCGTAGGTAGCTGTTTATCAGTAAATATCTCCACTGAGATTAAGAAAGCAGTAGCTTAATAAATTAAGTACTTCCTGGTATGGTTACTGTACTGGTAACTCCCCAAAAGAATCTGGATTGTGGTGAGGGAACAGAGAAAAAAGCTCATTTAGGACCTGCACTTACGAAGGGGGTAGGCAGCTGTATATCAGGGAGTAAACCTTCTGAGAATAAAAACAGCTGGAGCTTGTTAAGGTAATTACACAGGGGAAAGGATAATGTACTGGGAACTCCTCAGAAGAATCTGATTTGTGGTGAGGGGAGAGAGATAAAAGCTCATTTAGGAACGACATGAACATGCTGCGTAGGTCGCTGTTTATCAGTAAATATCTCCACTGAGATTAAGAAAAGCAGTAGCTTAATAAATTAAGTACTTCCTGGTATGGTTACTGTACTGGTAACTCCCCAAAAGAATCTGGATTGTGGTGAGGGGAACAGAGAAAAAAGCTCATTTGGGACCTGCACTTACCAAGGGGTTAGGCAGCTGTATATCAGGGAGTAAACCTTCTGAGAATAAAAACAGCTGGAGCTTGTTAAGGTAATTACACAGGGGAAAGGATAATGTACTGGGAACTCCTCAGAAGAATCTGATTTCTGGTGAGGAGAGAGAGATAAAAGCTCATTTAGGAACGACATGAACATGCTGCTTAGGTAGCTGTTTATCAGTAAATATCTCCACTGAGATTAAGAAAAGCAGTAGCTTAATAAATTAAGTAATTCCTGGTATGGTTACTGTACTGGTAACTCCCTAAAAGAATCTGGATTGTGGTGAGGGAACAGAGAAAAAAGCTCATTTAGGACCTGCACTTACGAAGGGGGTAGGCAGCTGTATATCAGGGAGCAAACCTTCTCAGAATAAAAGCAGCTGGAGCTTGTTAAGTTAATTACACAGGGAAAGGATAATGTACTGGGAACTCTTCAGAAGAATCTGATTTGTGGTGAGGGGTGAGAGATAAAATCTCATTTAGGAACGAAATGAACATGCTGCGTAGGTAGCTGTTTATCAGTAAATATCTCCACTGATATTAAGATAAGCAGTAGCTTAATAAATTAAGTACTTCCTGGTATGGTTACTGTACTGGTAACTCCCCAAAAGAATCTGGATAGTGGTGAGGGAACAGAGAAAAAAGCTCATTTAGGACTTGCACTTACGAAGGGGGTAGGCAGCTGTATATCAGGGAGTATACCTTCTGAGAATAAAAACAGCTGGAGCTTGTTAAGGTAATTACACAGGGGAAAGGATATTGTACTGGGAACTCCTCAGAAGAATCTGATTTGTGGTGAGGGGAGAGAGATAAAAGCTCATTTAGGAACGACATGAACATGCTGCGTAGGTAGCTGTTTATCAGTAAATATCTCCACTGAGATTAAGAAAAGCAGTAGCTTAATAAATTAAGTACTTCCTGGTATGGTTACTGTACTGGTAACTCCCCGAAAGAATCTGGATTGTGGTGAGGGAACAGAGAAAAAAGCTCATTTAGGACCTGCATTTACCAAGGGGTTAGGCAGCTGTATATCAGGGAGTAAACCTTCTGAGAATAAAAACAGCTGGAGCTTGTTAAGGTAATTACACAGGGGAAAGGATAATGTACTGGGAACTCCTCAGAAGAATCTGATTTGTGGTGCGGGGAGAGAGATAAAAGCTCATTTAGGAACGACATGAACATGCTGCGTAGGTAGCTGTTTATCAGTAAATATCTCCACTGAGATTAAGAAAAGCAGTAGCTTAATAAATTAAGTACTTCCTGGTATGGTTACTGTACTGGTAACTCCCAAAAGAATCTGGATTGTGGTGAGGGAACAGAGAAAAAAGCTCATTTAGGACCTGCACATACGAAGGGGGGTAGGCAGCTGTATATCAGGGAGTAAACCTTCTGAGAATAAAAACAGCTGGAGCTTGTTAAGGTAATTACACAGGGGAAAGGATAATGTACTGGGAACTCTTCAGAAGAATCTGATTTGTGGTGAGGGGAGAGAGATAAAAGCTCATTTAGGAACGACATGAACATGCTGCGTAGGTAGCTGTTTATCAGTAAATATCTCCACTGAGATTAAGAAAAGCAGTAGCTTAATAAATTAAGTACTTCCTGGTATGGTTACTGTACTGGTAACTCCCCAAAAGAATCTGGATTGTGGTGAGGGAACAGAGAAAAAAGCTCATTTAGGACCTGCACTTACGAAGGGGGTAGGCAGCTGTATATCAGGGAGTAAACCTTCTGAGAATAAAAACAGCTGGAGCTTGTTAAGGTAATTACACAGGGGAAAGGATAATGTACTGGGAACTCCTCAGAAGAATCTGATTTGTGGTGAGGGGAGAGAGATAAAAGCTCATTTAGGAACGACATGAACATGCTGCGTAGGTCGCTGTTTATCAGTAAATATCTCCACTGAGATTAAGAAAAGCAGTAGCTTAATAAATTAAGTACTTCCTGGTATGGTTACTGTACTGGTAACTCCCCAAAAGAATCTGGATGGTGGTGAGGGAACAGAGAAAAAAGCTCATTTAGGACCTGCACTTACCAAGGGGTTAGGCAGCTGTATATCAGGGAGTAAACCTTCTGAGAATAAAAACAGCTGGAGCTTGTTAAGGTAATTACACAGGGGAAAGGATAATGTACTGGGAACTCCTCAGAAGAATCTGATTTCTGGTGAGGAGAGAGAGATAAAAGCTCATTTAGGAACGACATGAACATGCTGCTTAGGTAGCTGTTTATCAGTAAATATCTCCACTGAGATTAAGAAAAGCAGTAGCTTAATAAATTAAGTAATTCCTGGTATGGTTACTGTACTGGTAACTCCCTAAAAGAATCTGGATTGTGGTGAGGGAACAGAGAAAAAAGCTCATTTAGGACCTGCACTTACGAAGGGGGTAGGCAGCTGTATATCAGGGAGCAAACCTTCTCAGAATAAAAGCAGCTGGAGCTTGTTAAGTTAATTACACAGGGGAAAGGATAATGTACTGGGAACTCTTCAGAAGAATCTGATTTGTGGTGAGGGGTGAGAGATAAAATCTCATTTAGGAACGAAATGAACATGCTGCGTAGGTAGCTGTTTATCAGTAAATATCTCCACTGATATTAAGATAAGCAGTAGCTTAATAAATTAAGTACTTCCTGGTATGGTTACTGTACTGGTAACTCCCCAAAAGAATCTGGATAGTGGTGAGGGAACAGAGAAAAAAGCTCATTTAGGACTTGCACTTACGAAGGGGGTAGGCAGCTGTATATCAGGGAGTATACCTTCTGAGAATAAAAACAGCTGGAGCTTGTTAAGGTAATTACACAGGGGAAAGGATATTGTACTGGGAACTCCTCAGAAGAATCTGATTTGTGGTGAGGGGAGAGAGATAAAAGCTCATTTAGGAACGACATGAACATGCTGCGTAGGTAGCTGTTTATCAGTAAATATCTCCACTGAGATTAAGAAAAGCAGTAGCTTAATAAATTAAGTACTTCCTGGTATGGTTACTGTACTGGTAACTCCCCGAAAGAATCTGGATTGTGGTGAGGGAACAGAGAAAAAAGCTCATTTAGGACCTGCATTTACCAAGGGGTTAGGCAGCTGTATATCAGGGAGTAAACCTTCTGAGAATAAAAACAGCTGGAGCTTGTTAAGGTAATTACACAGGGGAAAGGATAATGTACTGGGAACTCCTCAGAAGAATCTGATTTGTGGTGCGGGGAGAGAGATAAAAGCTCATTTAGGAACGACATGAACATGCTGCGTAGGTAGCTGTTTATCAGTAAATATCTCCACTGAGATTAAGAAAAGCAGTAGCTTAATAAATTAAGTACTTCCTGGTATGGTTACTGTACTGGTAACTCCCCAAAAGAATCTGGATTGTGGTGAGGGAACAGAGAAAAAAGCTCATTTAGGACCTGCACATACGAAGGGGGTAGGCAGCTGTATATCAGGGAGTAAACCTTCTGAGAATAAAAACAGCTGGAGCTTGTTAAGGTAATTACACAGGGGAAAGGATAATGTACTGGGAACTCTTCAGAAGAATCTGATTTGTGGTGAGGGGAGAGAGATAAAAGCTCATTTAGGAACGACATGAACATGCTGCGTAGGTAGCTGTTTATCAGTAAATATCTCCACTGAGATTAAGAAAAGCAGTAGCTTAATGAATTAAGTACTTCCTGGTATGGTTACTGTACTGGTAACTCCCCAAAAGAATCTGGATTGTGGTGAGGGAACAGAGAAAAAAGCTCATTTAGGACCTGCACTTACGAAGGGGGTAGGCAGCTGTATATCAGGGAGTAAACCTTCTGAGAATAAAAACAGCTGGAGCTTGTTAAGGTAATTACACAGGGGAAAGGATAATGTACTGGGAACTCCTCAGAAGAATCTGATTTGTGGTGAGGGGAGAGAGATAAAAGCTCATTTAGGAACGACATGAACATGCTGCGTAGGTAGCTGTTTATCAGTAAATATCTCCACTGAGATTAAGAAAAGCAGTAGCTTAATAAATTAAGTACTTCCTGGTATGGTTACTGTACTGGTAACTCCCCAAAAGAATCTGGATTGTGGTAAGGGAACAGAGAAAAAAGCTCATTTAGGACCTGCACTTACGAAGGGGGTAGGCAGCTGTATATCAGGGAGTAAACCTTCTGAGAATAAAAACAGCTGGAGCTTGTTAAGGTAATTACACAGGGGAAGGGATAATGTACTGGGAACTCTTCAGAAGAATCTGATTTGTGGTGAGGGGAGAGAGATAAAAGCTCATTTAGGAACGACATGAACATGCTGCGTAGGTAGCTGTTTATCAGTAAATATCTCCACTGAGATTAAGAAAAGCAGTAGCTTAATGAATTAAGTACTTCCTGGTATGGTTACTGTACTGGTAACTCCCCAAAAGAATCTGGATTGTGGTGAGGGAACAGAGAAAAAAGCTCATTTAGGACTTGCACTTACGAAGGGGGTAGGCAGCTGTATATCAGGGAGTAAACCTTCTGAGAATAAAAACAGCTGGAGCTTGTTAAGGTAATTACACAGGGGAAAGGATAATGTACTGGGAACTCCTCAGAAGAATCTGATTTGTGGTGAGGGGAGAGAGATAAAAGCTCATTTAGGAACTACATGAACATGCTGCGTAGGTAGCTGTTTATCAGTAAATATCTCCACTGAGATTAAGAAAAGCAGTAGCTTAATAAATTAAGTACTTCCTGGTATGGTTACTGTACCTGTAACTCCCCAAAAGAATCTGGATTGTGCTGAGGGAACAGAGAAGAAAGTTCATTTAGGACCTGCACTTACGAAGGGGGTAGGCAGCTGTATATCAGGGAGTAAACCTTCTGAGGATAAAAACAGCTGGAGCTTGTTAAGGTAATTACACAGGGGAAAGGATAATGCACTGGGAACTCCTCAGAAGAATCTGATTTGTGGTGAGGGGAGAGAGATAAAAGCTCATTTAGGAACGACATGAACATGCTGCGTAGGTAGCTGTTTATCCGTAAATATCTCCACTGAGATTAAGAAAAGCAGTAGCTTAATAAATTAAGTACTTCCTGGTATGGTTACTGTACTGTTAACTCCCCAAAAGAATCTGGATTGTGGTGAGGGAACAGAGAAAAAAGCTCATTCAGGACCTGCAATTACGAAGGGGGTAGGCAGCTGTATATCAGGGAGTAAACCTTCTGAGAATAAAAACAGCTGGAGCTTGTTAAGGTAATTACACAGGGGAAAGGATAATGTACTGGGATCTCCTCAGAAGAATCTGATTTGTGGTGAGGGGAGAGAGATAAAAGCTCATTTAGGAACGACATGAACATCCTGCGTAGGTAGCTGTTTATCAGTAAATATCTCCACTGAGATTAAGAAAAGCAGTAGCTTAATAAAGTAAGTACTTCCTGGTATGGTTACTGTACTGGTAACTCCCCAAAAGAATCTGGATTGTGGTGAGGGAACAGAGAAAAAGGCTCATTTAGGACCTGCACTTACGAAGGGGGTAGGCAACTGTATATCAGGGAGTAAACCTTCTGAGAATAAAAACACCTGGAGCTTGTTAAGGTAATTACACAGGGGAAAGGATAATGTACTGGGAACTCCTCAGAAGAATCTGATTTGTGGTGAGGGGAGAGAGATAAAAGCTCATTTAGGAACGACATGAACATGCTGCGTAGGTAGCTGTTTATCAATAAATATCTCCACTGAGATTAAGAAAAGCAGTAGCTTAATAAATTAAGTACTTCCTGGTATGGTTACTGTACTGGTAACTCCCCAAAAGTATCTGGATTGTGGTGAGGGAACAGAGAAAAAAGCTCATTCAGGACCTGCAATTACGAAGTGGGTAGGCAGCTGTATATCAGGGAGTAAACCTTCTGAGAAGAAAAACAGCTGGAGCTTGTTAAGGTAATTACACAGGGGAAAGGATAATGTACTGGGAACTCCTCAGAAGAATCTGATTTGTGGTGAGGGGAGAGAGATAAAAGCTCATTTAGGAACGACATGAACATGCTGCGTAGGTAGCTGTTTATCAGTAAATATCTCCACTGAGATTAAGAAAAGCAGTAGCTTAATAAATTAAGTACTTCCTGGTATGGTTACTGTACTGGTAACTCCCCAAAAGAATCTGGATTGTGGTGAGGGAACAGAGAAAAAAGCTCATTTAGGACCTCCACTTACGAAGGGGGTAGGGAACTGTATATCAGGGAGTAAACCTTCTGAGAATAAAAACACCTGGAGCTTGTTAAGGTAATTACACAGGGGAAAGGATAATGTACTGGGAACTCCTCAGAAGAATCTGATTTGTGGTGAGGGGAGAGAGATAAAAGCTCATTTAGGAACGACATGAACATGCTGCGTAGGTAGCTGTTTATCAGTAAATATCTCCACTGAGATTAAGAAAAGCAGTAGCTTAATAAATTAAGTACTTCCGGGTATGGTTACTGTACTGGTAACTCCCCAAAAGAATCTGGATTGTGGTGAGGGAACAGAGAAAAAAGCTCATTTAGGACCTCCACTTACTAAGGGGGTAGGCAACTGTATATCAGGGAGTAAACCTTCTGAGAATAAAAACACCTGGAGCTTGTTAAGGTAATTACACAGGGGAAAGGATAATGTACTGGGAACTCCTCAGAAGAATCTGATTTGTGGTGAGGGGAGAGAGATAAAAGCTCATTTAGGAACGACATGAACATGCTGCGTAGGTAGCTGTTTATCAGTAAATATCTCCACTGAGATTAAGAAAAGCAGAAGCTTAATAAATTAAGTACTTCCTGGTATGGTTACTGTACTGGTAACTCCCCAAAATAATCTGGATTTTGGTGAGGGAACAGAGAATAAAGCTCATTTAGGACCTGCACTTACGAAGGGGTTAGGCAGCTGTATATCAGGGAGTAAACCTTTTGAGAATAAAAACAGCTGGAGCTTGTTAAGGTAATTACACAGGGGAAAGGATAATGTACTGGGAACTCCTCAGAAGAATCTGATTTGTGGTGAGGGGAGAGAGATAAAAGCTCATTTAGGAACGACATGAACATGCTGCGTAGGTAGCAGTTTATCAGTAAATATCTCCACTGAGATTAAGAAAAGCAGTAGCTTAATAAATTAAGTACTTCCTGGTATGGTTACTGTACTGGTAACTCCCCAAAAGAATCTGGATAGTGGTGAGGGAACAGAGAAAAAGCTCATTTAGGCCTTGCACTTACGAAGGGGGTAGGCAGCTGTATATCAGGGAGTAAACCTTCTGAGAATAAAAACAGCTGGAGCCTGTTAAGGTAATTACACAGGGGAAAGGATATTGTACTGGGAACTCCTCAGAAGAATCTGATTTGTGGTGAGGGGATAGAGATAAAAGCTCATTTAGGAACGACATGAACATGCTGCGTAGGTAGCTGTTTATCAGTAAATATCTCCACTGAGATTAAGAAAAGCAGTAGCTTAATAAATTAAGTACTTCCTGGTATGGTTACTGTACTGGTAACTCCCCAAAAGAATCTGGATTGTGGTGAGGGAACAGAGAAAAAAGCTCATTTAGGACCTGCACTTACGAAGGGGGTAGGCAGCTGTATATCAGGGAGTAAACCTTCTGAGAATAAAAACAGCTGGAGCTTGTTAAGGTAATTACACAGGGGAAAGGATAATGTACTGGGAACTCCTCAGAAGAATCTGATTTGTGGTGAGGGGAGAGAGATAAAAGCTCATTTAGGAACGACATGAACATGCTGCGTAGGTCGCTGTTTATCAGTAAATATCTCCACTGAGATTAAGAAAAGCAGTAGCTTAATAAATTAAGTACTTCCTGGTATGGTTACTGTACTGGTAACTCCCCAAAAGAATCTGGATTGTGGTGAGGGAACAGAGAAAAAAGCTCATTTGGGACCTGCACTTACCAAGGGGTTAGGCAGCTGTATATCAGGGAGTAAACCTTCTGAGAATAAAAACAGCTGGAGCTTGTTAAGGTAATTACACAGGGGAAAGGATAATGTACTGGGAACTCCTCAGAAGAATCTGATTTCTGGTGAGGAGAGAGAGATAAAAGCTCATTTAGGAACGACATGAACATGCTGCTTAGGTAGCTGTTTATCAGTAAATATCTCCACTGAGATTAAGAAAAGCAGTAGCTTAATAAATTAAGTAATTCCTGGTATGGTTACTGTACTGGTAACTCCCTAAAAGAATCTGGATTGTGGTGAGGGAACAGAGAAAAAAGCTCATTTAGGACCTGCACTTACGAAGGGGGTAGGCAGCTGTATATCAGGGAGCAAACCTTCTCAGAATAAAAGCAGCTGGAGCTTGTTAAGTTAATTACACAGGGGAAAGGATAATGTACTGGGAACTCTTCAGAAGAATCTGATTTGTGGTGAGGGGTGAGAGATAAAATCTCATTTAGGAACGAAATGAACATGCTGCGTAGGTAGCTGTTTATCAGTAAATATCTCCACTGATATTAAGATAAGCAGTAGCTTAATAAATTAAGTACTTCCTGGTATGGTTACTGTACTGGTAACTCCCCAAAAGAATCTGGATAGTGGTGAGGGAACAGAGAAAAAAGCTCATTTAGGACTTGCACTTACGAAGGGGGTAGGCAGCTGTATATCAGGGAGTATACCTTCTGAGAATAAAAACAGCTGGAGCTTGTTAAGGTAATTACACAGGGGAAAGGATATTGTACTGGGAACTCCTCAGAAGAATCTGATTTGTGGTGAGGGGAGAGAGATAAAAGCTCATTTAGGAACGACATGAACATGCTGCGTAGGTAGCTGTTTATCAGTAAATATCTCCACTGAGATTAAGAAAAGCAGTAGCTTAATAAATTAAGTACTTCCTGGTATGGTTACTGTACTGGTAACTCCCCGAAAGAATCTGGATTGTGGTGAGGGAACAGAGAAAAAAGCTCATTTAGGACCTGCATTTACCAAGGGGTTAGGCAGCTGTATATCAGGGAGTAAACCTTCTGAGAATAAAAACAGCTGGAGCTTGTTAAGGTAATTACACAGGGGAAAGGATAATGTACTGGGAACTCCTCAGAAGAATCTGATTTGTGGTGCGGGGAGAGAGATAAAAGCTCATTTAGGAACGACATGAACATGCTGCGTAGGTAGCTGTTTATCAGTAAATATCTCCACTGAGATTAAGAAAAGCAGTAGCTTAATAATTTAAGTACTTCCTGGTATGGTTACTGTACTGGTAACTCCCCAAAAGAATCTGGATTGTGGTGAGGGAACAGAGAAAAAAGCTCATTTAGGACCTGCACTTACCAAAGGGGTAGGCAGCTGTATATCAGGGAGTAAACCTTCTGAGAATAAAAACAGCTGGAGCTTGTTAAGGTAATTACACAGGGGAAAGGATAATGTACTGGGAACTCCTCAGAAGAATCTGATTTGTGGTGAGGGGAGAGAGATAAAAGCTCATTTAGGAACGACATGAACATGCTGCGTAGGTAGCTGTTTATCAGTAAATATCTCCACTGAGATTAAGAAAAGCAGTAGCTTAATAAATTAAGTACTTCCTGGTATGGTTACTGTACTGGTAACTCCCCAAAAGAATCTGGATTGTGGTGAGGGAACAGAGAAAAAAGCTCATTTAGGACCTGCACTTACGAAGGGGGTAGGCAGCTGTATATCAGGGAGTAAACCTTCTGAGAATAAAAACAGCTGGAGCTTGTTAAGGTAATTACACAGGGGAAAGGATAATGTACTGGGAACTCCTCAGAAGAATCTGATTTGTGGTGAGGGGAGAGAGATAAAAGCTCATTTAGGAACGACATGAACATGCTGCGTAGGTCGCTGTTTATCAGTAAATATCTCCACTGAGATTAAGAAAAGCAGTAGCTTAATAAATTAAGTACTTCCTGGTATGGTTACTGTACTGGTAACTCCCCAAAAGAATCTGGATTGTGGTGAGGGAACAGAGAAAAAAGCTCATTTAGGACCTGCAGTTACCAAGGGGTTAGGCAGCTGTATATCAGGGAGTAAACCTTCTGAGAATAAAAACAGCTGGAGCTTGTTAAGGTAATTACACAGGGGAAAGGATAATGTACTGGGAACTCCTCAGAAGAATCTGATTTGTGGTGAGGGGAGAGAGATAAAAGCTCATTTAGGAACGACATGAACATGCTGCGTAGGTAGCTGTTTATCAGTAAATATCTCCACTGAGATTAAGAAAAGCAGTAGGTTAATAAATTAAGTACTTCCTGGTATGGTTACTGTACTGGTAACTCCCCAAAAGAATCTGGATTGTGGTGAGGGAACAGAGAAAAAAGCTCATTTAGGACCTGCACTTACCAAGGGGGTAGGCAGCTGTATATCAGGGAGTAAACCTTCTGAGAATAAAAACAGCTGGAGCTTGTTAAGGTAATTACACAGGGGAAAGGATAATGTACTGGGAACTACCCAGAAGAATCTGATTTGTGGTGAGGGGAGAGAGATAAAAGCTCATTTAGGAACGACATGAACATGCTGCGTAGGTAGCTGTTTATCAGTAAATATCTCCACTGAGATTAAGAAAAGCAGTAGCTTAATAAATTAAGTACTTCCTGGTATGGTTACTGTACTGGTAACTCCCCAAAAGAATCTGGATTGTGGTGAGGGAACAGAGAAAAAAGCTCATTTAGGACCTGCACTTACGAAGGGGGTAGGCAGCTGTATATCAGGGAGTAAACCTTCTGAGAATAAAAACAGCTGGAGCTTGTTAAGGTAATTACACAGGGGAAAGGATAATGTACTGGGAACTCCTCAGAAGAATCTGATTTGTGGTGAGGGGAGAGAGATAAAAGCTCATTTAGGAACGACATGAACATGCTGCGTAGGTAGCTGTTTATCAGTAAATATCTCCACTGAGATTAAGAAAAGCAGTTGCTTAATAAATTAAGTACTTCCTGGTATGGTTACTGTACTGGTAACTCCCCAAAGGAATCTGGATTGTGGTGAGGGAACAGAGAAAAAAGCTCATTTAGGACCTGCACTTACGAAGGGGGTAGGCAGCTGTATATCAGGGAGTAAACCTTCTGAGAATAAAAACAGCTGGAGCTTGTTAAGGTAATTACACAGGGGAATGGATAATGTACTGGGAACTCCTCAGAAGAATCTGATTTGTGGTGAGGGGAGAGAGATAAAAGCTCATTTAGGAACGACATGAACGTGCTGCGTAGGTAGCTGTTTATCAGTAAATATCTCCACTGAGATTAAGAAAAGCAGTAGCTTAATAAATTAAGTACTTCCTGGTATGGTTACTGTACTGGTAACTCCCCAAAAGAATCTGGATTGTGGTGAGGGAACAGAGAAAAAAGCTCATTTAGGACCTGCACTTACGAAGGGGGTAGGCAGCTGTATATCAGGGAGTAAACCTTCTGAGAATAAAAACAGCTGGAGCTTGTTAAGGTAATTACACAGGGGAAAGGATAATGTACTGGGAACTCCTCAGAAGAATCTGATTTTTGGTGAGGGGAGAGAGATAAAAGCTCATTTAGGAACGACATGAACATGCTGCGTAGGTAGCTGTTTATCAGTAAATATCTCCACTGAGATTAAGAAAAGCAGTAGCTTAATAAATTAAGTACTTCCTGGTATGGTTACTGTACTGGTAACTCCCCAAAAGAATCTGGATTGTGGTGAGGGAACAGAGAAAAAGCTCATTTAGGACCTGCACTTACGAAGGGGGGAGGCAGCTGTATATCAGGGTGTAAACCTTCTGAGAATAAAAAAAGCTGGAGCTTGTTAAGGTAATTACACAGGGGAAAGGATAATGTACTGGGAACTCCTCAGAAGAATCTGATTTGTGGTGAGGGGAGAGAGATAAAAGCTCATTTAGGAACGACATGAACATGCTGCGTAGGTAGCTGTTTATCAGTAAATATCTCCACTGAGATTAAGAAAAGCAGTAGCATAATAAATTAAGTACTTCCTGGTATGTTTACTGTACTGGTAACTCCCCAAAAGAATCTGGATCGTGGTGAGGGAACAGAGAAAAAAGCTCATTCAGGACCTGCACTTACGAAGGGGGTAGGCAGCTGTATATCAGGGAGTAAACCTTCTGAGAATAAAAACAGCTGGAGCTTGTTAAGGTAATTACACAGGGGAAAGGATAATGTACTGGGAACTCCTCAGAAGAATCTGATTTGTGGTGAGGGGAGAGAGATAAAAGCTCATTTAGGAACGACATGAACATGCTGCGTAGGTAGCTGTTTATCAGTAAATATCTCCACTGAGATTAAGAAAAGCAGTAGCATAATAAATTAAGTACTTCCTGGTATGGTTACTGTACTGGTAACTCCCCAAAAGAATCTGGATTGTGGTGAGGGAACAGAGAAAAAAGCTCAATTAGGACCTGCACTTACGAAGGGGGTAGGCAGCTGTATATCAGGGAGTAAACCTTCTGAGAATAAAAACAGCTGGAGCTTGTTAAGGTAATTACACAGGGGAAAGGATAATGTACTGGGAACTCCTCAGAAGAATCTGATTTGTGGTGAGGGGAGAGAGATAAAAGCTCATTTAGGAACGACATGAACATGCTGCGTAGGTAGCTGTTTATCAGTAAATATCTCCACTGAGATTAAGAAAAGCAGTAGCATAATAAATTAAGTACTTCCTGGTATGGTTACTGTACTGGTAACTCCCCAAAAGAATCTGGATTGTGGTGAGGGAACAGAGAAAAAAGCTCATTCAGGACCTGCACTTACGAAGGGGTTAGGCAGCTGTATATCAGGGAGTAAACCTTCTTAGAATAAAAACAGCTGGAGCTTGTTAAGGTAATTACACAGGGGAAAGGATAATGTACTGGGAACTCCTCAGAAGAATCTGATTTGTGGTGAGGGGAGAGAGATAAAAGCTCATTTAGGAATGACATGAACATGCTGCGTAGGTAGCTGTTTATCAGTAAATATCTCCACTGAGATTAAGAAAAGCAGTAGCTTAATAAATTAAGTACTTCCTGGTATGGTTACTGTACTGGTAACTCCCCAAAAGAATCTGGATTGTGGTGAGGGAACAGAGAAAAAAGCTCATTTAGGACCTGCACTTACCAAGGGGGTAGGCAGCTGTATATCAGGGAGTAAACCTCCTGAGAATAAAAACAGCTGGAGCTTGTTAAGGTAATAACACAGGGGAAAGGATAATGTACTGGGAACTCCTAAGAAGAATCTGATTTGTGGTGAGGGGAGAGAGATAAAAGCTCATTTAGGAACGACATGAACATGCTGCGTAGGTAGCTGTTTATCAGTAAATATCTCCACTGAGATTAAGAAAAGCAGTAGCTTAATAAATTAAGTACTTCCTGGTATGATTACTGTACTGGTAACTCCCCAAAAGAATCTGGATTGTGGTGAGGGAACAGAGAAAAAAGCTGATTTAGGACCTGCACTTACGAAGGGGGTAGGCAGCTGTATATAAGGGAGTAATCCTTCTGAGAATAAAAACAGCTGGAGCTTGTTAAGGTAATTACACAGGGGAAAGGATAATGTACCGGGAACTCCTCAGAAGAATCTGATTTGTGGTGAGGGGAGAGAGATAAAAGGTCATTTAGGAACGACATGAACATGCTGCGTAGGTAACTGTTTATCAGTAAATATCTCCACTGAGATTAAGAAAAGCAGTAGATTAATAAATTAAGTACTTCCTGGTATGGTTACTGTACTGGTAACTCCCCAAAAGAATCTGGATTGTGGTGAGGGAACAGACAAAAAAGCTCATATAGACCTGCACTTAGGAAGGGGGTAGGCAGCTGTATATCAGGGAGTAAACATTCTGAGAAAAAAAACAGATGGAGCTTCTTAAGGTAATTACACAGGGGAAAGGATAATGTACTGGGAACTCCTCAGAAGAATCTGATTTGTGGTGAGGGAAGAGAGATAAAAGCTCATTTAGGAAGGACATGAACAAGCTGCGTAGGTAGCTGTTTATCAGTAAATATCTCCAGTGAGATTAAGAAAAGCAGTAGCTTAATAAATTAAGTACTTCCTGGTATGGATACTGTACTGGTTACTCCCCAAAAGAATCTGGATTGTGGTGAGGGAACAGAGAAAAAAGCTCATTTAGGACCTGCACTTACGAAGGGGGTAGGCAGCTGTATATCAGGGAGTAAACCTTCTGAGAATAAAAACAGCTGGAGCTTGTTAAGGTAATTACACTGGGGAAAGGATAATGTACTGGTAACTCCTCAGAAGAATCTGATTTGTGGTGAGGGGAGAGAGATAAAAGCTCATTTAGGAACGACATGAACATGCTGCATACGTAGCTGTTTATCAGTAAATATCTCCACTGAGATTAAGAAAAGCAGTAGCTTAATAAATTAAGTACTTCCTGGTATGGTAACTGTACTGGTAACTCCCCAAAAGAATCTGGATTGTGGTGAGGGAACAGAGAAAAAAGCTCATTTAGGACCTGCACTTACGAAGGGGGTAGGCAGCTGTATATCAGGGAGTAAACCTTCTGAGAATAAAAACAGCTGGAGCTTGTTAAGGTAATTACACAGGGGAAAGGATAATGTACTGGGAACTCCTCAGAAGAATATGATTTGTGGTGAGGGGAGAGAGATAAAATCTCATTTAGGAACGACATGAACATGAAGCGTAGGTAGCTGTTTATCAGTACATATCTTCACTGAGATTAAGAAAAGCAGTAGCTTCATAAATTAAGTACTTCCTGGTATGGTTACTGTACCGGTAACTCCCCAAAAGAATCTGGATTGTGGTGAGGGAACAGAGAAAAAAGCTCATTTAGGGCCTGCACTTACGAAGGGGGTAGGCAGCTGGATATCAGGGAGTAAACCTTCTGAGAATAAAAACAGCTGGAGCTTGTTAAGGTAATTACACAGGGGAAAGGATAATGTACTGGGAACTCCTCAGAAGAATCTGATTTGTGGTGAGGGGAGAGAGATAAAAGCTCATTTACGAAGGACATGAACATGCTGCGTAGGGAGCTGTTTATCAGTAAATAACTCCACTGAGATTAAGGAAAGCAGTAGCTTAATAAATTAAGTACTTCCTGGTATGGTTACTGTACTGGTAACTCCCCAAAAGAATCTGGATTGTGGTGAGGGAACAGAGAAAAAAGCTCATTTAGGACCTGCACTTACGAAGCGGGTAGGCAGCTGTATATCAGGGAGTAAACCTTCTGAGAATAAAAACAGCTGGAGCTTGTTAAGCTAATTACACAGGGGAAAGGATAATGTACTGGGAACTCCTCAGAAGAATCTGAATTGTGGTGAGGGGAGAGAGATAAAAGCTCATTTAGGAACGACATGAACATGCTGCGTAGGTAGCTGTTTATCAGTAAATATCTCCACTGAGATTAAGAAAAGCAGTAGCTTAATATATTAGGTACTTCCTGGTATGGTTACTGTACTGGTAACTCCCCAAAAGAATCTGGATTGTGGTGAGGGAACAGAGAAATAAGCTCATTTAGGACCTGCACTTACCAAGGGGGTAGGCAGCTGTATATCAGGGAGTAAACCTTCTGAGAATAAAAACAGCTGGAGCTTGTTAAGGTAATTACACAGGGGTAAGGATAATGTACTGGGAACTCCTCAGAAGAATCTGATTTGTGGTGAGGGGAGAGAGATAAAAGCTCATTTAGGAACGACATGAACATGCTGCGTAGGTAGCTGTTTATCAGTAAATATCTCCACTGAGATTAAGAAAAGCAGTAGCTTAATAAATTAAGTACTTCCTGGTATGGTTACTGTACTGGTAACTCCCCAAAAGAATCTGGATTGTGGTGAGGGAACAGAGAAAAAAGCTCATTTAGGACCTGCACTTACGAAGGGGGTAGGCAGCTGTATATCAGGGAGTAAACCTTCTGAGAATAAAAACAGCTGGAGCTTGTTAAGGTAATTACACAGGGGAAAGGATAATGTACTGGGAACTCCTCAGAAGAATCTGATTTGTGGTGAGGGGAGAGAGATAAAAGCTCATTTAGGAACGACATGAACATGCTGCCTAGGTAGCTGTTTATCAGTAAGTATGTCCACTGAGATTAAGAAAAGCAGTAGCTTAATAAATTAAGTACATCCTGTTATGGTTACTGTACTGGTAACTCCCCAAAAGAATCTGGATTGTGGTGAGGGAACAGAGAAAAAAGCTCATTTAGGACCTGCACTTACGAAGGGGGTAGGCAGCTGTATATCAGGGAGTAAACCTTCTGAGAATAAAAACAGCTGGAACTTGTTAAGGTAATTACACAGGGGAAAGGATAATGTACTGCGAACTCCTCAGAAGAATCTGATTTGTGGTGAGGGGAGAGAGATAAAAGCTCATTTAGGAACGACATGAACATGCTGCGTAGGTAGCTGTTTATCATTAAATATCTCCACTGAGATTAAGAAAAGCAGTAGCTTAATAAATTAAGTACTTCCTGGTATGGTTACTATACTGGTAACTCCCCAAAAGAATCTGGGTTGTGTTGAGGGAACAGAGAAAAAAGCTCATTTAGGACCTGCACTTACGAAGGGGGTAGGCAGCTGTATATCAGGGAGTAAACCTTCTGAGAATAAAAACAGCTGGAGCTTGTTAAGGTAATTACACAGGGGAAAGGATAATGTACTGGGAACTCCTCAGAAGAATCTGATTTGTGGTGAGGGGAGAGAGATAAAAGCTCATATAGGAACGACATGAACATGCTGCGTAGGTAGCTGTTTATCCGTAAATATCTCCACTGAGATTAAGAAAAGCAGTAGCTTAATAAATTATGTACTTCCTGGTACGGTTACTGTACTGGTAACTCCCCAAAAGAATCTGGATTGTGGTGAGGGAACAGAGAAAAAAGCTCATTTAGGACCTGCACTTACGAAGTGGGTAGGAAGCTGTATATCAGGGAGTAAACCTTCTGAGAATAAAAACAGCTGGAGCTTGTTAAGGTAATTACACAGGGGAAAGGATAATGTACTGGGAACTCCTCAGAACAATCTGATTTGTGGTGAGGGGAGAGAGATAAAAGCTCATTTAGGAACGACATGAACATGCTGCGTAGGTAGCTGTTTATCAGTAAATATCTCCACTGAGATTTAGAAAAGCAGTAGCTTAATAAATTAAGTACTTCCTGGTATGGTTACTGTACTGGTAACTCCCCAAAAGAATCTGGATTGTGGTGAGGGAACAGAGAAAAAAGGTCATTTAGGACCTGCACTTACGAAGGGGGTAGGCAGCTGTATATCAGGGAGTAAACCTTCTGAGAATAAAAACAGCTGGAGCTTGTTAAGGTAATTACACAGGGGAAAGGATAATGTACTGGGAACTCCTCAGAAGAATCTGATTTGTGGTGAGGGGAGAGAGATAAAAGCTCATTTAGGAACGACATGAACATGCTGCGTAGGTAGCTGTTTATCAGTAAATATCTCCACTGAGATTAAGGAAAGCAGTAGCTTAATAAATTAAGTACTTCCTGGTATGGTTACTGTACTGGTAACTCCCCAAAAGAATCTGGATTGTGGTGAGGGAACAGAGAAAAAAGCTCATTTATGACCTGCACTTTCGAAGGGGGTAGGCAGCTGTATATCAGGGAGTAAACCTTCTTAGAATAAAAACAGCTGGAGCTTGTTAAGGTAATTACACAGGGGAAAGGATAATGTACTGGGAACTCCTCAGAAGAATCTGATTTGTGGTGAGGGGAGAGAGATAAAAGCTCATTTAGGAACAACATCAACATGCTGCGTAGGTAGCTGTTTATCAGTAAATATATCCACTGAGATTAAGAAAAGCAGTAGCTTAATAAATTAAGTACTTCCTGGTATGGTTACTGTACTGGTAACTCCCCAAAAGTATCTGGATTGTGGTGAGGGAACAGAGAAAAAAGGTCATTTAGGACCTGCACTTACGTACGGGGTAGGCAGCTGTATATCAGGGAGTAAACCTTCTGAGAATAAAAACAGCTGGAGCTTGTTAAGGTAATTACACAGGGGAAAGGATAATGTACTGGGAACTCCTCAGAAGAATCTGATTTGTGGTGAGGGGAGAGAGATAAAAGCTCATTTAGGGGCTGGGGTTATAGCCTAGTGGCAAGAGTGCCTGCCTCGGATACACGAGGCCCTAGGTTCGATTCCCCAGCACCACATATACAGAAAACGGCCAGAAGTGGCGCTGTGGCTCAAGTGGCAGAATGCTAGCCTTGAGCGGGAAGAAGCCAGGGACAGTGCTCAGGCCCTGAGTCCAAGGCCCAGGACTGGCCAAAAAAAAAAAAAAAAAAAAAAAAAAAAAAAAAAAAAAAAAAAAAAAAAAAGCTCATTTAGGAACGACATGAACATGCTGCGTAGGTAGCTGTTTATCCGTAAATATCTCCACTGAGATTAAGAAAAGCAGTAGCTTAATAAATTAAGTACTTCCTGGTATGGTTACTGTACTGGTAACTCCCCAAAGAATCTGGATTGTGGTGAGGGAACAGAGAAAAAAGCTCATTTAGGACCTGCACCTACGAAGGGGGTAGGCAGCTGTATATCAGGGAGTAAACCTTCTGAGAATAAAAACAGCTGGAGCTTGTTAAGGTAATTACACAGGGGAAAGGATAATGTACTGGGAACTCCTCAGAAGAATCTGATTTGTGGTGAGGGGAGAGAGATAAAAGCTCATTTAGGAACGACATGAACATGCTGCGTAGGTAGCTGTTTATCAGTAAATATCTCTACTGAGATTAAGAAAAGCAGTAGCTTAATAAATTAAGTACTTCCTGGTATGGTTACTGTACTGGTAACTCCCCAAAAGAATCTGGATTGTGGTGAGGGAACAGAGAAAATAGCTCATTTAGGACCTGCACTTACGAAGGGGGTAGGCAGCTGTATATCAGGGAGTAAACCTTCTGAGAATAAAAACAGCTGGAGCTTGTTAGGTAATTACACAGGGGAAAGGATAATGTACTGGGAACTCCTCAGAAGAATCTGATTTGTGGTGAGGGGAGAGAGATAAAAGCTCATTTAGGAACGACATGAACATGCTGCGTAGGTAGCTGTTTATCAGTAAATATCTCCACTGAGATTAAGAAAAGCAGTAGCATAATAAATTAAGTACTTCCTGGTATGGTTACTGTACTGGTAACTCCCCAAAAGAATCTGGATTGTGGTGAGGGAACAGAGAAAAAAGCTCATATAGGACCTGCACTTACGAAGGGGGTAGGCAGCTGTATATCAGGGAGTAAACCTTCTGAGAATAAAAACAGCTGGAGCTTGTTAAGGTAATTACACAGGGGAAAGGATAATGTACTGGGAACTCCTCAGAAGAATCTGATTTGTGCTGAGGGGAGAGAGATAAAAGCTCATTTAGGAACGTCATGAACATGCTGCGTAGGTAGCTGTTTATCAGTAAATATATCCACTGACATTAAGAAAAGCAGTAGAATAATAAATTAAGAACTTCCTGGTATGATTACTGTGCTGGTAACTCCCCAAAAGAATCTGGATTGTGGTGAGGGAACAGAGAAAAAAGGTCATGTAGGACCTGCACTTACGAAGGGGGTAGGCAGCTGTATATCAGGGAGTAAACCTTCTGAGAATAAAAACAGCTGTAGCTTGTTAAGGTAATTACACAGGGGAAAGGATAATGTACTGGGAACTCCTCAGAAGAATCTGATTTGTGGTGAGGGGAGAGAGATAAAAGCTCATTTAGGAACGACATGAACATGCTGCGTAGGTAGCTGTTTATCAGTAAATATCTCCACTGAGATTAAGGAAAGCAGTAGCTTAATAAATTAAGTACTTCCTGGTATGGTTACTGTACTGGTAACTCCCCAAAAGAATCTGGATTGTGGTGAGGGAACAGAGAAAAAAGCTCATTTATGACCTGCACTTTCGAAGGGGGTAGGCAGCTGTATATCAGGGAGTAAACCTTCTTAGAATAAAAACAGCTGGAGCTTGTTAAGGTAATTACACAGGGGAAAGGATAATGTACTGGGAACTCCTCAGAAGAATCTGATTTGTGGTGAGGGGAGAGAGATAAAAGCTCATTTAGGAACAACATCAACATGCTGCGTAGGTAGCTGTTTATCAGTAAATATATCCACTGAGATTAAGAAAAGCAGTAGCTTAATAAATTAAGTACTTCCTGGTATGGTTACTGTACTGGTAACTCCCCAAAAGTATCTGGATTGTGGTGAGGGAACAGAGAAAAAAGGTCATTTAGGACCTGCACTTACGTACGGGGTAGGCAGCTGTATATCAGGGAGTAAACCTTCTGAGAATAAAAACAGCTGGAGCTTGTTAAGGTAATTACACAGGGGAAAGGATAATGTACTGGGAACTCCTCAGAAGAATCTGATTTGTGGTGAGGGGAGAGAGATAAAAGCTCATTTAGGGGCTGGGGATATAGCCTAGTGGCAAGAGTGCCTGCCTCGGATACACGAGGCCCTAGGTTCGATTCCCCAGCACCACATATACAGAAAACGGCCAGAAGCGGCGCTGTGGCTCAAGTGGCAGAATGCTAGCCTTGAGCGGGAAGAAGCCAGGGACAGTGCTCAGGCCCTGAGTCCAAGGCCCAGGACTGGCCAAAAAAAAAAAAAAAAAAAAAAAAGCTCATTTAGGAACGACATGAACATGCTGCGTAGGTAGCTGTTTATCCGTAAATATCTCCACTGAGATTAAGAAAAGCAGTAGCTTAATAAATTAAGTACTTCCTGGTATGGTTACTGTACTGGTAACTCCCCAAAGAATCTGGATTGTGGTGAGGGAACAGAGAAAAAAGCTCATTTAGGACCTGCACCTACGAAGGGGGTAGGCAGCTGTATATCAGGGAGTAAACCTTCTGAGAATAAAAACAGCTGGAGCTTGTTAAGGTAATTACACAGGGGAAAGGATAATGTACTGGGAACTCCTCAGAAGAATCTGATTTGTGGTGAGGGGAGAGAGATAAAAGCTCATTTAGGAACGACATGAACATGCTGCGTAGGTAGCTGTTTATCAGTAAATATCTCCACTGAGATTAAGGAAAGCAGTAGCTTAATAAATTAAGTACTTCCTGGTATGGTTACTGTACTGGTAACTCCCCAAAAGAATCTGGATTGTGGTGAGGGAACAGAGAAAAAAGCTCATTTATGACCTGCACTTTCGAAGGGGGTAGGCAGCTGTATATCAGGGAGTAAACCTTCTGAGAATAAAAACAGCTGGAGCTTGTTAAGGTAATTACACAGGGGAAAGGATAATGTACTGGGAACTCCTCAGAAGAATCTGATTTGTGGTGAGGGGAGAGAGATAAAAGCTCATTTAGGAACAACATCAACATGCTGCGTAGGTAGCTGTTTATCAGTAAATATATCCACTGAGATTAAGGAAAGCAGTAGCTTAATAAATTAAGTACTTCCTGGTATGGTTACTGTACTGGTAACTCCCCAAAAGAATCTGGATTGCGGTGAGGGAACACAGAAAAAAGCTCATTCAGGACCTGCACTTACGAAGGGGTTAGGCAGCTGTATATCAGGGAGTAAACCTTCTGAGAATAAAAACAGCTGGAGCTTGTTAAGGTAATTACACAGGGGAAAGGATAATGTACTGGGAACTCCTCAGAAGAATCTGATTTGTGGTGAGGGGAGAGAGATAAAAGCTCATTTAGGGGCTGGGGATATAGCCTAGTGGCAAGAGTGCCTGCCTCGGATACACGAGGCCCTAGGTTCGATTCCCCAGCACCACATATACAGAAAACGGCCAGAAGCGGCGCTGTGGCTCAAGTGGCAGAATGCTAGCCTTGAGCGGGAAGAAGCCAGGGACAGTGCTCAGGCCCTGAGTCCAAGGCCCAGGACTGGCCAAAAAAAAAAAAAAAAAAAAAAAAAGCTCATTTAGGAACGACATGAACATGCTGCGTAGGTAGCTGTTTATCCGTAAATATCTCCACTGAGATTAAGAAAAGCAGTAGCTTAATAAATTAAGTACTTCCTGGTATGGTTACTGTACTGGTAACTCCCCAAAGAATCTGGATTGTGGTGAGGGAACAGAGAAAAAAGCTCATTTAGGACCTGCACCTACGAAGGGGGTAGGCAGCTGTATATCAGGGAGTAAACCTTCTGAGAATAAAAACAGCTGGAGCTTGTTAAGGTAATTACACAGGGGAAAGGATAATGTACTGGGAACTCCTCAGAAGAATCTGATTTGTGGTGAGGGGAGAGAGATAAAAGCTCATTTAGGAACGACATGAACATGCTGCGTAGGTAGCTGTTTATCAGTAAATATCTCCACTGAGATTAAGAAAAGCAGTAGCTTAATAAATTAAGTACTTCCTGGTATGGTTACTGTACTGGTAACTCCCCAAAAGAATCTGGATTGTGGTGAGGGAACAGAGAAAAAAGCTCATTTAGGACCTGCACCTACGAAGGGGGTAGGCAGCTGTATATCAGGGAGTAAACCTTCTGAGAATAAAAACAGCTGGAGCTTGTTAGGTAATTACACAGGGGAAAGGATAATGTACTGGGAACTCCTCAGAAGAATCTGATTTGTGGTGAGGGGAGAGAGATAAAAGCTCATTTAGGAACGACATGAACATGCTGCGTAGGTAGCTGTTTATCAGTAAATATCTCCACTGAGATTAAGAAAAGCAGTAGCATAATAAATTAAGTACTTCCTGGTATGGTTACTGTACTGGTAACTCCCCAAAAGAATCTGGATTGTAGTGAGGGAACAGAGAAAAAAGCTCAATTAGGACCTGCACTTACGAAGTGGGTAGGAAGCTGTATATCAGGGAGTAAACCTTCTGAGAATAAAAACAGCTGGAGCTTGTTAAGGTAATTACACAGGGGAAAGGATAATGTACTGGGAACTCCTCAGAAGAATCTGATTTGTGGTGAGGGGAGAGAGATAAAAGCTCATTTAGGAACGACATGAACATGCTGCGTAGGTAGCTGTTTATCAGTAAATATCTCCACTGAGATTTAGAAAAGCAGTAGCTTAATAAATTAAGTACTTCCTGGTATGGTTACTGTACTGGTAACTCCCCAAAAGAATCTGGATTGTGGTGAGGGAACAGAGAAAAAAGCTCATATAGGACCTGCACTTACGAAGGGGGTAGGCAGCTGTATATCAGGGAGTAAACCTTCTGAGAATAAAAACAGCTGGAGCTTGTTAAGGTAATTACACAGGGGAAAGGATAATGTACTGGGAACTCCTCAGAAGAATCTGATTTGTGCTGAGGGGAGAGAGATAAAAGCTCATTTAGGAACGTCATGAACATGCTGCGTAGGTAGCTGTTTATCAGTAAATATCTCCACTGACATTAAGAAAAGCAGTAGAATAATAAATTAAGAACTTCCTGGTATGATTACTGTGCTGGTAACTCCCCAAAAGAATCTGGATTGTGGTGAGGGAACAGAGAAAAAAGGTCATTTAGGACCTGCACTTACGAAGGGGGTAGGCAGCTGTATATCAGGGAGTAAACCTTCTGAGAATAAAAACAGCTGTAGCTTGTTAAGGTAATTACACAGGGGAAAGGATAATGTACTGGGAACTCCTCAGAAGAATCTGATTTGTGATGAGGGGAGAGAGATAAAAGCTCATTTAGGAACGACATGAACATGCTGCGTAGGTAGCTGTTTATCAGTAAATATCTCCACTGAGATTAAGGAAAGCAGTAGCTTAATAAATTAAGTACTTCCTGGTATGGTTACTGTACTGGTAACTCCCCAAAAGAATCTGGATTGTGGTGAGGGAACAGAGAAAAAAGCTCATTTAGGACCTGCACTTACGTACGGGGTAGGCAGCTGTATATCAGGGAGTAAACCTTCTGAGAATAAAAACAGCTGGAGCTTGTTAAGGTAATTACACAGGGGAAAGGATAATGTACTGGGAACTCCTCAGAAGAATCTGATTTGTGGTGAGGGGAGAGAGATAAAAGCTCATTTAGGGGCTGGGGATATAGCCTAGTGGCAAGAGTGCCTGCCTCGGATACACGAGGCCCTAGGTTCGATTCCCCAGCACCACATATACAGAAAACGGCCAGAAGCGGCGCTGTGGCTCAAGTGGCAGAATGCTAGCCTTGAGCGGGAAGAAGCCAGGGACAGTGCTCAGGCCCTGAGTCCAAGGCCCAGGACTGGCCAAAAAAAAAAAAAAAAAAAAAAAAAAGCTCATTTAGGAACGACATGAACATGCTGCGTAGGTAGCTGTTTATCCGTAAATATCTCCACTGAGATTAAGAAAAGCAGTAGCTTAATAAATTAAGTACTTCCTGGTATGGTTACTGTACTGGTAACTCCCCAAAGAATCTGGATTGTGGTGAGGGAACAGAGAAAAAAGCTCATTTAGGACCTGCACCTACGAAGGGGGTAGGCAGCTGTATATCAGGGAGTAAACCTTCTGAGAATAAAAACAGCTGGAGCTTGTTAAGGTAATTACACAGGGGAAAGGATAATGTACTGGGAACTAATCAGAAGAATCTGATTTGTGGTGAGGGGAGAGAGATAAAAGCTCATTTAGGAACGACATGAACATGCTGCATAGGTAGCTGTTTATCAGTAAATATCTCCACTGAGATTAAGAAAAGCAGTAGCTTAATAAATTAAGTACTTCCTGGTATGGTTACTGTACTGGTAACTCCCCAAAAGAATCTGGATTGTGGTGAGGGAACAGAGAAAAAAGCTCATTTAGGACCTGCACTTACGAAGGGGGTAGGCAGCTGTATATCAGGGAGTAAACCTTCTGAGAATAAAAACAGCTGGAGCTTGTTAGGTAATTACACAGGGGAAAGGATAATGTACTGGGAACTCCTCAGAAGAATCTGATTTGTGGTGAGGGGAGAGAGATAAAAGCTCATTTAGGAACGACATGAACATGCTGCGTAGGTAGCTTTTTATCAGTAAATATCTTCACTGAGATTAAGAAAAGGAGTAGCTTAATAAATTAAGTACTTCCTGGTATGGTTACTGTACTGGTAACTCCCCAAAAGAATCTGGATTGTGGTGAGGGAACAGAGAAAAAAGCTCATTTAGGACCTGCACTTACGAAGGGGGTAGGCAGCTGTATATCAGGGAGTAAACCTTCTGAGAATAAAAACAGCTGGAGCTTGTTAAGGTAATTACACAGGGGAAAGGATAATGTACTGGGAACTCCTCAGAAGAATCTGATTTGTGCTGAGGGGAGAGAGATAAAAGCTCATTTAGGAACGACATGAACATGCTGCGTAGGTAGCTGTTTATCAGTAAATATCTCCACTGAGATTAAGAAAAGCAGTAGCTTAATAAATTAAGTACTTCCTGGTATGGTTACTGTACTGGTAACTCCCCAAAAGAATCTGGATTGTGGTGAGGGAACAGAGAAAAAAGCTCATTTAGGACCTGCACTTACGAAGGGGGTAGGCAGCTGTATATCAGGGAGTAAACCTTCTGAGAATAAAAACAGCTGGAGCTTGTTAAGGTAATTACACAGGGAAAAGTATAATGTACTGGGAATTCCTCAGAAGAATCTGATTTGTGGTGAGGGGAGAGAGATAAAAGCTCATTTAGGAACGACATGAACATGCTGCGTAGGTAGCTGTTTATCAGTAAATATCTCCACTGAGATTAAGAAAAGCAGTAGCTTAATAAATTAAGTACTTCCTGGTATGGTTACTGTACTGGTAACTCCCCAAAAGAATCTGAATAGTGGTGAGGGAACAGAGAAAAAAGCACATTTACGACTTGCACTTACGAAGGGGGTAGGCAGCTGTATATCAGGGAGTAAACCTTCTGAGAATAAAAACAGCTGGAGCTTGTTAAGGTAATTACACAGGGGAAAGGATAATGTACTGGGAACTCCTCAGAAGAATCTGATTTGTGGTGAGGGGAGAGAGATAAAAGCTCATTTAGGAACGACATGAACATGCTGCGTAGGTAGCTGTTTATCAGTAAATATCTCCACTGAGATTAAGAAAAGCAGTAGCTTAATAAATTAAGTACTTCCTGGTATGGTTACTGTACTGGTAACTCCCCAAAAGAATCTGGATTGTGGTGAGGGAACAGAGAAAAAAGCTCATTTAGGACTTGCACTTACGAAGGGGGTAGGCAGCTGTATATCAGGGAGTAAACCTTCTGAGAATAAAAACAGCTGGAGCTTGTTAAGGTAATTACACAGGGGAAAGGATAATGTACTGGGAACTCCTCAGAAGAATCTGATTTGTGGTGAGGGGAGAGAGATAAAAGCTCATTTAGGAACGACATGAACATGCTGCGTAGGTAGCTGTTTATCAGTAAATATCTCCACTGAGATTAAGAAAAGCAGTAGCTTAATAAATTAAGTACTTCCTGGTATGGTGACTGTACTGGTAACTCCCCAAGAGAATCTGGATTGTGGTGAGGGAACAGAGAAAAAAGCGCATTTAGGACCTGCACTAACCAAGGGGGTAGGCAGCTGTATATCAGGGAGTAAACCTTCAGAGAATAAAAACAGCTGGAGCTTGTTAAGGTAATTACACAGGGGAAAGGATAATGTACTGGGAACTCCTCAGAAGAATCTGATTTGTGGTGAGGGGAGAGAGATAAAAGCTCATTTAGGAACGACATGAACATGCTGCTTAGGTAGCTGTTTATCAGTAAATATCTGCACTGAGATTAAGAAAAGCGGTAGCTTAATAAATTAAATACTTCCTGGTATGGTTACTGTACTGGTAACTCCCCAAAAGAATCTGGATTGTGGTGAGGGAACAGAGAAAAAAGCTCATTTAGGACCTGCACTTGCAAAGGGGTTAGGCAGCTGTATATAAGGGAGTAAATCTTCTGAGAATAAAAAGAGCTGGAGCTTGTTAAGGTAATTACACAGGGGAAAGGATAATGTACTGGGAACTCCTCAGAAGAATCTGATTTGTGGTGAGGGGAGAGAGATAAAAGCTCATTTAGGAATGACATGAACAAGCTGCGTAGGTAGCTGTTTATCAGTAAATATCTCCACTGAGATTAAGAAAAGCAGTAGCTTAATAAATTAAGTACTTCCTGGTATGGTTACTGTACTGGTAACTCCCCAAAAGAATCTGGATTGTGGTGAGGGAACAGAGAAAAAAGCTCATTTAGGACCTGCACTTACGAAGGGGGTAGGCAGCTGTATATCAGGGAGTAAACCTTCTGAGAATAAAAACAGCTGGAGCTTGTTAAGGTAATTACACAGGGGAAAGGATAATGTACTGGGAACTCCTCAGAAGAATCTGATTTGTGGTTAGGGGAGAGAGATAAAAGCTCATTTAGGAACGACATGAACATGCTGCGTAGGTAGCTGTTTATCAGTAAATATCTGCACTGAGATTAAGAAAAGCAGTAGCTTAATAAATTAAGTACTTCCTGGTATGGTTACTGTACTGGTAACTCCCCAAAAGAATCTGGATTGTGGTGAGGGAACAGAGAAAAAAGCTCATTTAGGACCTGTACTTATGAAGGGGAAGGCAGCTGTATATCAGGGAGTAAACCTTCTGAGAATAAAAACAGCTGGAGCTTGTTAAGGTAATTACACAGGGGAAAGGATAATGTATTGGGAACTCCTCAGAAGATCTGATTTGTGGTGAGGGGAGAGAGATAAAAGCTCATTTAGGAAGGACATGAACATGCTGCGTAGGTAGCTGTTTATCAGTAAATATCTCCACTGAGATTAAGAAAAGCAGTAGCTTAATAAATTAAGTACTTCCTGGTATGGTTACTGTACTGGTAACTCCCCAAACGAATCTGGATTGTGGTGAGGGAACAGAGAAAAAAGCTCATTTAGGACCTGCACTTACGAAGGGGGTAGGCAGCTGTATATCAGGGAGTAAACCTTCTGAGAATAAAAACAGCTGGAGCTTGTTAAGGTAATTACACAGGGGAAAGGATAATGTACTGGGAACTCCTCAGAAGAATCTGATTTGTGGAGAGGGGAGAGAGATAAAAGCTCATTTAGGAACGACATGAACATGCTGCGTAGGTAGCTGTTTATCAGTAAATATCTCCACTGAGATTAAGAAAAGCAGTAGCTTAATAAATTAAGTAGTTCCTGGTTGGTTACTGTACTGGTAACTCCCCAAAAGAATCTGGATTGTGGTGAGGGAACAGAGAAAAAAGCTCATTTAGGACCTGCACTTACGAAGGGGGTAGGCAGCTGTATATCAGGGAGTAAACCTTCTGAGAATAAAAACAGCTGGAGCTTGTTAAGGTAATTACACAGGGGAAAGGATAATGTACTGGGAACTCCTCAGAAGAATCTGATTTGTGGTGAGGGGAGAGAGATAAATGCTCATTTAGGAAGGACATGAACATGCTGCGTAGGTAGCTGTTTATCAGTAAATATCTCCACTGAGATTAAGAAAAGCAGTAGCTTAATAAATTAAGTAGTTCCTGGTTGGTTACTGTACTGGTAACTCCCAAAAGAATCTGGATTGTGGTGAGGGAACAGAGAAAAAAGCTCATTTAGGACCTGCACTTACGAAGGGGGTAGGCAGCTGTATATCAGGGAGTAAACCTTCTGAGAATAAAAACAGCTGGAGCTTGTTAAGGTAATTACACAGGGGAAAGGATAATGTACTGGGAACTCCTCAGAAGAATCTGATTTGTGGTGAGGGGAGAGAGATAAAAGCTCATTTAGGAAGGACATGAACATGCTGCGTAGGTAGCTGTTTATCAGTAAATATCTCCACTGAGATTAAGAAAATCAGTAGCTTAATAAATTAAGTAGTTCCTGGTTGGTTACTGTACTGGTAACTCCCCAAAAGAATCTGGATTGTGGTGAGGGAACAGAGAAAAAAGCTCATTTAAGACCTGCACTTACGAAGGGGGTAGGCAGCTGTATATCAGGGAGTAAACCTTCTGAGAATAAAAACAGCTGGAGCTTGTTAAGGTAATTACACAGGGGAAAGGATAATGTACTGGGAACTCCTCAGAAGAATCTGATTTGTGGTGAGGGGAGAGAGATAAAAGCTCATTTAGGAACGACATGAACATGCTGCGTAGGTAGCGGTTTATCAGTAAATATCTCCACTGAGATTAAGAAAAGCAATAGCTTAATAAATTAAGTACTTCCTGGTATGGTTACTGTACTGGTAACTCCCCAGAAGAATCTGGATTGTGGTGAGGGAACAGGGAAAAAAGCTCATTTAGGACCTGCACTTACAAAGGTGGTAGGCAGCAGTATATCAAGGAGTAAACCTTCTGAGAATAAAAACAGCTGGAGCTTGTTAAGGTAATTACACAGGGGAAAGGATAATGTACTGGGAACTCCACAGAAGAATCTGATTTGTGGTGAGGGGAGAGAGATAAAAGCTCATTTAAGAAGGACATGAACATGCTGCGTAGGTAGCTGTTTACCAGTAAATATCTCCACTGAGATTAAGAAAAGCAGTAGCTTAATAAATTAAGTACTTCCTGGTATGGTTACTGTACTGGTAACTCCCCAAAAGAATCTGGATTGTGGTGAGGGAACAGAGAAAAAAGCTCATTTAGGACCTGCACTTACGAAGGGGTTAGGCAGCTGTATATCAGGGAGTAAACCTTCTGAGAATAAAAACAGCTGGAGCTTGTTAAGGTAATTACACAGGGGAAAGGATAATGTACTGGGAACTCCTCAGAAGAATCTGATTTGTGGTGAGGGGAGAGAGATAAAAGCTCATTTAGGAAGGACATGAACATGCTGCATACGTAGCTGTTTATCAGTAAATATCTCCACTGAGATTAAGAAAAGCAGTAGCTTAATAAATTAAGCACTTCCTGGTATGGTTACTGTACTGGTAACTCCCCAAAAGAATCTGGATTGTGGTGAGGGAACAGAGAAAAAAGCTCATTTATGACCTGCACTTTCGAAGGGGGTAGGCAGCTGTATATCAGGGAGTAAACCTTCTGAGAATAAAAACAGCTGGAGCTTGTTAAGGTAATTACACAGGGGAAAGGATAATGTACTGGGAACTCCTCAGAAGAATCTGATTTGTGGTGAGGGGAGAGAGATAAAAGCTCATTTAGGAAGGACATGAACATGCTGCATACGTAGCTGTTTATCAGTAAATATCTCCACTGAGATTAAGAAAAGCAGTAGCTTAATAAATTAAGCACTTCCTGGTATGGTTACTGTACTGGTAACTCCCCAAAAGAATCTGGATTGTGGTGAGGGAACAGAGAAAAAAGCTCATTTATGACCTGTACTTATGAAGGGGTAGGCAGCTGTATATCAGGGAGTAAACCTTCTGAGAATAAAAACAGCTGGAGCTTGTTAAGGTAATTACACAGGGGAAAGGATAATGTATTGGGAACTCCTCAGAAGAATCTGATTTGTGGTGAGGGGAGAGAGATAAAAGCTCATTTAGGAACGACATGAACATGCTGCGTAGGTAGCTGTTTATCAGTAAATATCTCCACTGAGATTAAGAAAAGCAGTAGCTTAATAAATTAAGTACTTCCTGGTATGGTTACTGTACTGGTAACTCCCCAAAAGAATCTGGATTGTGGTGAGGGAACAGAGAAAAAAGCTCATTTAGGACCTGCACTTACGAAGGGGGTAGGCAGCTGTATATCAGGGAGTAAACCTTCTGAGAATAAAAACAGCTGGAGCTTGTTAAGGTAATTACACAGGGGAAAGGATAATGTACTGGGAACTCCTCAGAAGAATCTGATTTGTGGTGAGGAGAGAAAGATAAAAGCTCATTTAGGAAGGACATGAACATGCTGCGTAGGAAGCTGTTTATCAGTAAATATCTCCACTGAGATTAAGAAAAGCAGTAGCTAAATAAATTAAGTACTTCCTGGTATGTTTACTGTACTGGTAACTCCCCAGAAGAATCTGGATTGTGGTGAGGGAACAGGGAAAAAAGCTCATTTAGGACCTGCACTTACAAAGGGGGTAGGCAGCTGTATATCAGGGAGTAACCCTTCTGAGAATAAAAACAGCTGGAGCTTGTTAAGCTAATTACACAGGGGAAAGGAAAATGTACTGGGAACTAATCAGAAGAATCTGATTTGTGGTGAGGGGAGAGAGATAAAAGCTCATTTAGGAACGACATGAAAATGCTGCGTAGGTAGCTGTTTATCAGTAAATATCTCCACTGAGATTAAGAAAAGCAGTAGCTTAATAAATTAAGTACTTCCTGGTATGGTTACTGTACTGGTAACTCCCCAAACGAATCTGGATTGTGGTGAGGGAACAGAGAAAAAAGCTCATTTAGGACCTGCACTTACTAAGGGGGTAGGCAGCTGTATATCAGGGAGTAAACCTTCTGAGAATAAAAACAGCTGGAGCTTGTTAAGGAAATTACACAGGGGAAAGGATAATGTACTGGGAACTCCTCAGAAGAATCTGATTTGTGGTGAGGGGAGAGAGATAAAAGCTCATTTAGGAACGACATGAACATGCTGCGTACATAGCTGTTTATCAGTAAATATCTCCACTGAGATTAAGAAAAGAAGTAGCTTAATGAATTAAGTACTTCCTGGTATGGTTACTGTACTGGTAACTCCCCAAAGAATCTGGATTGTGGTGAGGGAACAGAGAAAAAAGCTCATTCAGGACCTGCACTTTCGAACGGGGTAGGCAGCTGTATATCAGGGAGTAAACCTTCTGAGAATAAAAACAGCTGGAGCTTGTTAAGGTAATTACACAGGGGAAAGGATAATGTACTGGGAACTCCTCAGAAGAATCTGATTTGTGGTGAGGGGAGAGAGATAAAAGCTCATTTAGGAAGGACATGAACATGCTGCGTAGGTAGCTGTTTATCAGTAAATATCTCCACTGAGATTAAGAAAAGCAGTAGCTTAATAAATTAAGTACTTCCTGGTATGGTTACTGTACTGGTAACTCCCCAAAAGAATCTGGATTGTGGTGAGGGAACAGAGAAAAAAGCTCATTTAGGACCTGCACTTACGAAGGGGGTAGGCAGCTGTATATCAGGGAGTAAACCTTCTGAGAATAAAAACAGCTGGAGCTTGTTAAGGTAATTACACAGGGGAAAGGATAATGTACTGGGAACTCCTCAGAAGAATCTGATTTGTGGTGAGGGGAGAGAGATAAAAGCTCATTTAGGAAGGACATGAACATGCTGCGTAGGTAGCTGTTTATCAGTAAATATCTCCACTGAGATTAAGAAAAGCAGTAGCTTAATAAATTAAGTAGTTCCTGGTTGGTTACTGTACTGGTAACTCCCCAAAAGAATCTGGATTGTGGTGAGGGAACAGAGAAAAAAGCTCATTTAGGACCTGCACTTACGAAGGGGGTAGGCAGCTGTATATCAGGGAGTAAACCTTCTGAGAATAAAAACAGCTGGAGCTTGTTAAGGTAATTACACAGGGGAAAGGATAATGTACTGGGAACTCCTCAGAAGAATCTGATTTGTGGTGAGGGGAGAGAGATAAAAGCTCATTTAGGAACGACATGAACATGCTGCGTACATAGCTGTTTATCAGTAAATATCTCCACTGAGATTAAGAAAAGAAGTAGCTTAATGAATTAAGTACTTCCTGGTATGGTTACTGTACTGGTAACTCCCCAAAGAATCTGGATTGTGGTGAGGGAACAGAGAAAAAAGCTCATTCAGGACCTGCACTTACGAAGGGGGTAGGCAGCTGTATATCAGGGAGTAAACCTTCTGAGAATAAAAACAGCTGGAGCTTGTTAAGGTAATTACACAGGGGAAAGGATAATGTACTGGGAACTCCTCAGAAGAATCTGATTTGTGGTGAGGGGAGAGAGATAAAAGCTCATTTAGGAAGGACATGAACATGCTGCGTAGGTAGCTGTTTATCAGTAAATATCTCCACTGAGATTAAGAAAAGCAGTAGCTTAATAAATTAAGTATTTCCTGGTATGGTTACTGTACTGGTAACTCCCCAAACGAATCTGGATTGTGGTGAGGGAACAGAGAAAAAAGCTCATTTAGGACCTGCACTTACGAAGGGGGTAGGCAGCTGTATATCAGGGAGTAAACCTTCTGAGAATAAAAACAGCTGGAGCTTGTTAAGGTAATTACACAGGGGAAAGGATAATGTACTGGGAACTCCTCAGAAGAATCTGATTTGTGGTGAGGGGAGAGAGATAAAAGCTCATTTAGGAACGACATGAACATGCTGCGTAGGTAGCTGTTTATCAGTAAATATCTCCACTGAGATTAAGAAAAGCAGTAGCTTAATAAATTAAGTAGTTCCTGGTTGGTTACTGTACTGGTAACTCCCCAAAAGAATCTGGATTGTGGTGAGGGAACAGAGAAAAAAGCTCATTTAGGACCTGCACTTTCGAAGGGGGTAGGCAGTTGTATATCAGGGAGTAAACCTTCTGAGAATAAAAACAGCTGGAGCTTGTTAAGGTAATTACACAGGGGAAAGGATAATGTACTGGGAACTCCTCAGAAGAATCTGATTTGTGGTGAGGGGAGAGAGATAAAAGCTCATTTAGGAAGGACATGAACATGCTGCGTAGGTAGCTGTTTATCAGTAAATATCTCCACTGAGATTAAGAAAAGCAGTAGCTTAATAAATTAAGTAGTTCCTGGTTGGTTACTGTACTGGTAACTCCCCAAAAGAATCTGGATTGTGGTGAGGGAACAGAGAAAAAAGCTCATTTAGGACCTGCACTTACGAAGGGGGTAGGCAGCTGTATATCAGGGAGTAAACCTTCTGAGAATAAAAACAGCTGGAGCTTGTTAAGGTAATTACACACGGGAAAGGATAATGTACTGGGAACTCCTCAGAAGAATCTGATTTGTGGTGAGGGGAGAGAGATAAAAGCTTATTTAGGAAGGACATGAACATGCTGCGTAGGTAGCTGTTTATCAGTAAATATCTCCACTGAGATTAAGAAAATCAGTAGCTTAATAAATTAAGTAGTTCCTGGTTGGTTACTGTACTGGTAACTCCCCAAAAGAATCTGGATTGTGGTGAGGGAACAGAGAAAAAAGCTCATTTAAGACCTGCACTTACGAAGGGGGTAGGCAGCTGTATATCAGGGAGTAAACCTTCTGAGAATAAAAACAGCTGGAGCTTGTTAAGGTAATTACACAGGGGAAAGGATAATGTACTGGGAACTCCTCAGAAGAATCTGATTTGTGGTGAGGGGAGAGAGATAAAAGCTCATTTAGGAACGACATGAACATGCTGCGTAGGTAGCGGTTTATCAGTAAATATCTCCACTGAGATTAAGAAAAGCAGTAGCTTAATAAATTAAGTACTTCCTGGTATGGTTACTGTACTGGTAACTCCCCAGAAGAATCTGGATTGTGGTGAGGGAACAGGGAAAAAAGCTCATTTAGGACCTGCACTTACAAAGGGGGTAGGCAGCTGTATATCAAGGAGTAAACCTTCTGAGAATAAAAACAGCTGGAGCTTGTTAAGGTAATTACACAGGGGAAAGGATAATGTACTGGGAACTCCACAGAAGAATCTGATTTGTGGTGAGGGGAGAGAGATAAAAGCTCATTTAGGAAGGACATGAACATGCTGCGTAGGTAGCTGTTTATCAGTAAATATCTCCACTGAGATTAAGAAAAGCAGTAGCTTAATAAATTAAGTACTTCCTGGTATGGTTACTGTACTGGTAACTCCCCAAAAGAATCTGGATTGTGGTGAGGGAACAGAGAAAAAAGCTCATTTAGGACCTGCACTTACGAAGGGGGTAGGCAGCTGTATATCAGAGAGTAAACCTTCTGAGAATAAAAACAGCTGGAGCTTGTTAAGGTAATTACACAGGGGAAAGGATAATGTACTGGGAACTCCTCAGAAGAATCTGATTTCTGGTGAGGGGAGAGAGATAAAAGCTCATTTAGGAACGACATGAACATGCTGCGTAGGTAGCTGTTTATCAGTAAATATCTCCACTGAGATTAAGAAAAGCAGTAGCTTAATAAATTAAGTACTTCCTGGTATGGTTACTGTACTGGTAACTCCCCAAAAGAATCTGGATTGTGGTGAGGGAACAGAGAAAAAAGCTCATTCAGGACCTGCACTTACAAAGGGGGTAGGCAGCTGTATATCAGGGAGTAAACCTTCTGAGAATAAAAACAGCTGGAGCTTGTTAAGGTAATTACACAGGGGAAAGGATAATGTACTGGGAACTCCTCAGAAGAATCTGATTTGTGGTGAGGAGAGAAAGATAAAAGCTCATTTAGGAAGGACATGAACATGCTGCGTAGGAAGCTGTTTATCAGTAAATATCTCCACTGAGATTAAGAAAAGCAGTAGCTAAATAAATTAAGTACTTCCTGGTATGTTTACTGTACTGGTAACTCCCCAGAAGAATCTGGATTGTGGTGAGGGAACAGGGAAAAAAGCTCATTTAGGACCTGCACTTACAAAGGGGGTAGGCAGCTGTATATCAGGGAGTAACCCTTCTGAGAATAAAAACAGCTGGAGCTTGTTAAGCTAATTACACAGGGGAAAGGAAAATGTACTGGGAACTAATCAGAAGATTCTGATTTGTGGTGAGGGGAGAGAGATAAAAGCTCATTTAGGAACGACATGAAAATGCTGCGTAGGTAGCTGTTTATCAGTAAATATCTCCACTGAGATTAAGAAAAGCAGTAGCTTTATAAATTAAGTACTTCCTGGTATGGTTACTGTACTGGTAACTCCCCAAACGAATCTGGATTGTGGTGAGGGAACAGAGAAAAAAGCTAATTTAGGACCTGCACTTACTAAGGGGGTAGGCAGCTGTATATCAGGGAGTAAACCTTCTGAGAATAAAAACAGCTGGAGCTTGTTAAGGTAATTACACAGGGGAAAGGATAATGTACTGGGAACTCCTCAGAAGAATCTGATTTGTGGTGAGGGGAGAGAGATAAAAGCTCATTTAGGAACGACATGAACATGCTGCGTACATAGCTGTTTATCAGTAAATATCTCCACTGAGATTAAGAAAAGAAGTAGCTTAATGAATTAAGTACTTCCTGGTATGGTTACTGTACTGGTAACTCCCCAAAGAATCTGGATTGTGGTGAGGGAACAGAGAAAAAAGCTCATTCAGGACCTGCACTTACGAAGGGGTAGGCAGCTGTATATCAGGGAGTAAACCTTCTGAGAATAAAAACAGCTGGAGCTTGTTAAGGTAATTACACAGGGGAAAGGATAATGTACTGGGAACTCCTCAGAAGAATCTGATTTGTGGTGAGGGGAGAGAGATAAAAGCTCATTTAGGAACGACATGAACATGCTGCGTACATAGCTGTTTATCAGTAAATATCTCCACTGAGATTAAGAAAAGAAGTAGCTTAATGAATTAAGTACTTCCTGGTATGGTTACTGTACTGGTAACTCCCAAAGAATCTGGATTGTGGTGAGGGAACAGAGAAAAAAGCTCATTCAGGACCTGCACTTACGAAGGGGGTAGGCAGCTGTATATCAGGGAGTAAACCTTCTGAGAATAAAAACAGCTGGAGCTTGTTAAGGTAATTACACAGGGGAAAGGATAATGTACTGGGAACTCCTCAGAAGAATCTGATTTGTGGTGAGGGGAGAGAGATAAAAGCTCATTTAGGAAGGACATGAACATGCTGCGTAGGTAGCTGTTTATCAGTAAATATCTCCACTGAGATTAAGAAAAGCAGTAGCTTAATAAATTAAGTATTTCCTGGTATTGTTACTGTACTGGTAACTCCCCAAACGAATCTGGATTGTGGTGAGGGAACAGAGAAAAAAGCTCATTTAGGACCTGCACTTACGAAGGGGGTAGGCAGCTGTATATCAGGGAGTAAACCTTCTGAGAATAAAAACAGCTGGAGCTTGTTAAGGTAATTACACAGGGGAAAGGATAATGTACTGGGAACTCCTCAGAAGAATCTGATTTGTGGTGAGGGGAGAGAGATAAAAGCTCATTTAGGAACGACATGAACATGCTGCGTAGGTAGCTGTTTATCAGTAAATATCTCCACTGAGATTAAGAAAAGCAGTAGCTTAATAAATTAAGTAGTTCCTGGTTGGTTACTGTACTGGTAACTCCCCAAAAGAATCTGGATTGTGGTGAGGGAACAGAGAAAAAAGCTCATTTAGGACCTGCACTTACGAAGGGGGTAGGCAGCTGTATATCAGGGAGTAAACCTTCTGAGAATAAAAACAGCTGGAGCTTGTTAAGGTAATTACACAGGGGAAAGGATAATGTACTGGGAACTCCTCAGAAGAATCTGATTTGTGGTGAGGGGAGAGAGATAAAAGCTCATTTAGGAAGGACATGAACATGCTGCGTAGGTAGCTGTTTATCAGTAAATATCTCCACTGAGATTAAGAAAAGCAGTAGCTTAATAAATTAAGTAGTTCCTGGTTGGTTACTGTACTGGTAACTCCCCAAAAGAATCTGGATTGTGGTGAGGGAACAGAGAAAAAAGCTCATTTAGGACCTGCACTTACGAAGGGGGTAGGCAGCTGTATATCAGGGAGTAAACCTTCTGAGAATAAAAACAGCTGGAGCTTGTTAAGGTAATTACACAGGGGAAAGGATAATGTACTGGGAACTCCTCAGAAGAATCTGATTTGTG